>NW_027108624.1:1812109-1812404 GCF_000696795.3 Halyomorpha halys | reverse complement strand
GAACCTCATTGGAGGCTTCTCACCTCAATGAAGGGCCGTTAAATGTCTTTTTAAATATCTTTTAGTAACTCAATTAAAGTCACAATGATTATAAAGGAATATTGCATGTGTTTTAAATATATCATTTCATTTTGTGTTGCTTTTAAGTTAAAATATAGACTTCAATTCCTCACCTATAAGCAGACCAAATATATGCCTACTTAAATAACTTTTATTAAGTGTAAATGTCACATAGAGAAAACAGATAAACAGTGGTATTTTAAAGCATTTTAAGTAACTTTACTGGAATCTTATT
>NW_027108624.1:1808511-1810334 GCF_000696795.3 Halyomorpha halys | reverse complement strand
TAATTTTTTAATGAAACCATTTTTTCCCCGGAAACCTCTCGGTATGAACGTTAAATAATTAGGGGTAAATGTAGAAGTATTTTGATTTATAAAATCAAAGTTGCATTTTAACACATTTTTGGTATACGGTACTTAACACAGGCGACAGACCTTATAAATGTACTTACTGTGCCTCTAATACAGTTACTAAAGGTAAACATTAAAAAAACATATAACTGCACGGCACACAGGTAAGGAGTCCCATAACAGTACCCATTATGACAATACAAAAGGAAATAAAAGCTATTTAAGCATAGAAATAATTCACTATCATACAGGAATGAAGCCTTATAAATGTACAGATTGTGACTATAAAACAGTAAATATAAGTTGATTAAGTAGTCATATAATTTACCTGCATATAGGTGAGAAGTATCCTCATTGTGACAATTAAACATTAAAAAAAATCACTTAAGTACATCAAATATGTTACCTTCTATAAAAGAGAAGTCCACACATCCAACACGAATGAGTAAGTTCAAAATACATGCAACACATGAATTCTGAACTGCCTTATAAGTTATAAAAGGATCATATTTTATGAGATCAAGATTTTAGACGACGAGGAAGATATTTTGATTATATAGAAAGTTAGTTTCGAATCATTATAATCAAAATATCAATATTTTAGAAATTATATTGCACTGAAATGAATCTCACGAATAATAAATTCAATAAATAGTTTCATTTCTTCGAAACAATAATTGTAACATAATCACTTAACAATTTATTGCGAATATAATTACTTATATGTTAGTGATAATGACCTTCACTATTTAAAAAATAAACTACAAGAAATTTAATTATATTATAAAGCATTTCTTCGTTATTTCGACCAGTTTAATTTTATTTAAAACAACAACATACAAACAAAACGGAAACTAATTATTTTTTTAAAATAGAAAAAAATAATTAAAACTATGTAATGGAAAGCAATACAAAAGAAAAAGTTTGATTATCCTGACAATAATTATTAAAAAGAAGGAAATCTGTAATAATTGAACAAATACGAGGTTCCATGAGGGGAATTTTATACCTAATTAAATAAAATATTTTTTGGTTTTTATAATAACAATGGAACTACTTACGAGAATTCATACCTGTGTCAATGCAGTCATATGTTTTTATTAAATTTAGTAACCGTATTAAAGTCGCAATGAGTACATTGATACGGTTTAGATTCTATTTTAAGGACCATATTATGTGCTAAAACACTACACCAGTAATATAAATTGTAATAATACTACCGATTAATTGACGTTAATACCGAGAAACCTTCAGGAAAAAAATTGTTTGATTACATAATCAACATTTGCAAATATTTGAAATCCTACAGTTTAATTCGAAAAAAATCCTTGGTCATCAAATTATTAACATTTGTACATCTTGTGAAATTACAATTATTTCTTTTTAATTTGAGTCAATCTGAGTTTAATCCACGGATGTTAATTATTCAGCAATGATAGAATCATATATAATTAGATCAAGATTTTAGACGTCATAGTAGATATTTTGATTATTCAGAATGCTAGTTTCGAAAATTATTAATATCATCATTATAATCAAAATATCATTATTTTGGAAATTGTAATGCATTCAAATCGATTTTACAAAGAATAACATGAAATTCATAGTTTTATTGCAATAAACGAAAAATTTCAAGAGAACCGCTAAAAATCTAATTCCATATATAATTAATTATCTTGTCAGGGATAATGACTTTCATTGAAAAAACAATATACTAACACTGCGAAAAGAAGGTAATTTTTATAAAAATATATTTA
>NW_027108624.1:1807871-1808461 GCF_000696795.3 Halyomorpha halys | reverse complement strand
TATAATTAATTATCTTGTCAGGGATAATGACTTTCATTGAAAAAACAATATACTAACACTGCGAAAAGAAGGTAATTTTTATAAAAATATATTTATAATATAAATAATAATTTATATACGGTTTAATGGTCACAATGGGGACATTTATGAGGCACCTTACCTCTGTGCAATGCAGAGATACTTTTTAAAAAAAAATTAGTAACCATATTAAAGTCCTAATGAGTACATTAAAAAGATCTGTCTTCTGTGAGAAGGACCAATTTATGTGCTAAAATAAAAATTCTATAATATTTACAACTAATATATAGTGTATTGATGATAATTGTTTGATAAAGGAAAAATATTAATATATAGTAATCCAATTATGGATTGGAGGCTGTGTGTTATAGCAAACCGATGCATTTGGTCAACGTGGCCAAATAAAACATTTCTTTCCTATTACTTCTACTACAGTTCATTAGTTAACGTTCATACCGAAAAATCTTCAAGAAAAAAATTATTTCATTAAAAAATTAATATTTATAAATTTATTGAAATCCTACAATTAAATTCGAAAAAAAACATCCTTGTTTTTCGAATAATTAACTTTT
>NW_027108624.1:1805832-1807545 GCF_000696795.3 Halyomorpha halys | reverse complement strand
TACGCCTTGGATAGTCCATGACTAAATAACACCCGTCGATTCAGCACTGATTGACTTACATTAAAAATAATAATTGTTATCTCACATGATTTACAAATGTCAATTATTTGAAAAACGAGAATTTTTTTCGTATCTAACAATAGGATATAAAAATATTTACAAATATTAATTTTTTAATGAAACAATTTTTTTTCCCGAAAACTTCTCGGTATGAACGTTAACTAGTTTTATAAGTAAAAGTAGTAGTATTTTGATTTATAAAATCAAAGTTGTATGAAAACACAAATAACGGTACTTAACACAGGCGACAGACCATATAAATGTACTTACTGTGACTCTAATACAGTTACTAAAAGTAAACGTTAATAAAAAACAAAAACAAATTACTGCACTGCCCACAGGTAAGAAGTCCCATAAATGTACCCATTATGACAATAACAAAGGAAATAAAAGGTATTTAAGCATGGAAATAATTGATCTTCATACAGAAAATAAGTCCTATAAATGTCCCTATTGTGACCATAAAACAGTAAATATAAGTTGATTAAGTAGTCATATAATTTACCTGCATATAGGTGAGAAGTATCCTCATTGTGACAATTAAACATAAAAAAAAAAATCATTTAAGTACATCAAATATGTTACCTTCTATAAAAGAGAAGTCCACACATCCAACAGGAATGAGTAAGTTCAAAACACATGCAACACATGAATTCTGAACTGCCGTATAAGTTATAAGAGGATCATATTTTATGAGATCAAGATTTTAGACGACGAGGTAGATATTTTGATTATATAGAAAGTTAGTATCGAATCATAATAATCAAAATATCAATATTTTTGAAATTATATTCCACTGAAATGGATCTCACGAATAATATATTCAATAAATAGTTTCATTTCTTCAAAACAATAATTGTAATATAATCACTTAACATTTTATTGCGAATATAATTACTTATCTGTAGGTGATAATGACCTTCACTATTTAAAAAAAAAATTACAACAAATTTAATTATATTATGAAGCATTTCTGTGTTATTTCGACCAGTTTATTTTTATTTAAAACAACAACATACAAGCATAACGGAAACTACATATTTTTTAAACATAGAAAAAAATAATTAAAACTATGTAATGGAAAGCAATACAAAAGAAACGTTTGATTATCCTGACAATAATTATTAAAAAGAAGGAAATCTATAATAATTGAACAAAAACAACAAGGTTCCATGAGGGGAATTTTATACCTAAGTAAATAAAATTTATTTTCGTTTCTATGGTCACAATCGGACCACTTACGAGAATTCATACCTGTGTCAATGCAGTCATATGTTTTTTTCAAATTTAGTAACCGTATTAAAGTCACAATGAGTACATTGATACGGTTTGAATTCTGTGTTAAGGACCATATTATGTGCTTAAACACTACACCAGTAATATAAATTTTAATAATACTACCGATTAATTGATGTTAATACCGAGAAATCTTCAGGGAAAAAAATTGTTTCATTAAAGAATCAACATTTGCGAATCTTTTGAAATCCTACAGTTTAATTCGAAAAAAAATCCTTGTTAATCAAATTAATAACATTTGTACATCGTGTGAAATTACAATTTTTTTTTTTAATGTTAGTTAATCAGAGTTTAATCCACGGATGTTAATTATTCAGCAATGATAGAATCATATTTAATTAGATCAAGATTTTAGAC
>NW_027108624.1:1800643-1801172 GCF_000696795.3 Halyomorpha halys | reverse complement strand
GAATAACAGGTGTCCTCTCTGAGAAAATCACATAACTACAACTAATTTAAAATGACAAAACAATAACCTGTCATAAAGATGAAAGACCTCAATGAAACCACTGTGATTATAAACCAATAACGTAGTTAATATTGAATTCTACACTGTGACCCTAATACAGTTACTAACAGATTATTGTAACTGTATTAAAATTACAAGTACATTTTCGAGTCATCTCTCCTGCATGAAGAGCCGTTTTATGTGTTTTCATATTATCAATCGTTGTTGCGTTCTAATCACAATGGAACCTCAATGGAGGCTTCTCACCTCAATGAAGGGCCGTTAAATGTCTTTTTAAATATCTTTTAGTAACTCAAAGTCACAATGATTATAAAGGAATATTACATGTGTTCTTAATATTTCATTTCTTTTTGTGTTGCTTTTAAATTAAAATATAGACCTCGATTCCTCACCTATAAGCAGACCAAATATAACCCTACTTAAATAACTTATATTAAGTGTCAATGTCACATGGAGAAAACAGATAAAA
>NW_027108624.1:1797438-1800101 GCF_000696795.3 Halyomorpha halys | reverse complement strand
CCTACCACCAATGACTTCAATCAAATCTTAAGCCAGAGTGGTCTGACATAACACGAACCTCCCACCTGCGTCTCGGTCTACGCCTTGGATAGTCCGTGACTAAATAACACCCGTCGATTTAGCACTGATTGACTTACATTAAAAATAATAATTGTTATCTCACCAGATTTACAAATGTCAATTATTTGAAAAACGAGATATTTTTTCGTATCTAACTATAGGATATAAAAAGATTTTTAAATATTAATTTTTTAATGAAAACAATTTTTTTTCCCGAAAACTTCTCGGTATGAACGTTAACTAATTTTATAAGTAAAAGTCGTAGTATTTTGATTTATAAAATCAAAGTTGTATGATAACACAAATAACGGTACTTATCACAGGCGACAGACCATATAAATGTACTTACTGTGACTCTAATACAGCTAGTAAAAGTAAACGTTAATAAAAAAAACAAATTACTGCACTGCGCACAGGTAAGAAGTCCCATAAATGTACCCATTATGACAATAAGAAAGGAAATAAAAGCTATTTAAGCATGGAAATAATTGATCTTCATACAGAAAATAAGTCCTATAAATGTCCCTATTGTGACCATAAAACAGTAAATGTAAGTTGATTAAGTAGTCATATAATTTACCTGCATATAGGTGAGAAGTATCCTCATTGTGACAATTAAACATAAAAAAAAAAATCACTTAAGTACATCAAATATGTTACCTTCTATAAAAGAGAAGTCCACACATCCAACTCGAATGAGTAAGTTCAAAACACATGGAACACATTAATTCTGAACTGCCTTATAAGTTATAAGTGGATCATATTTTATGAGATCAAGATTTTAGACGACGTGGTAGATATTTTGATTATATAGAAAGTTAGTTTCGAATCATAATAATCAAAATATCAATATTTTTGAAATTATATTGCACTGAAATGGATCTCACGAATAATATATTCAATAAATAGTTTCATTTCTTCAAAACAATAATTGTAACATAATCACATAACATTTTATTGCGAATATAATTACTTATCTGTTGGTGATAATGACCTTCACTATTTAAAAAAAAAATTACAACAAATTTAATTATATTATAAAGCATTTCTGCGTTATTTCGACCAGTTTATTTTTATTTAAAACAACAACGTACAAACATAACGGAAACTACATATTTCTTAAAAATAGAAAAAATAATTAAAACTATGTAATGGAAGGCAATACAAAAGAAACGTTTGATTATCCTGACAATAATTATTAAAAAGAAGGAAATCTGTAATAATTGAACAAAAACAACGAGGTTCCATGAGGGGAATTTTATACCTAAGTAAATAAAATTTATTTTCGTTTTTATGGCCACAATCGGACCACTTACGAGAATTCATACCTGAGTCAATGCAGTCATATGTTTTTTTCAAATTTAGTAACCGTATTAAAGTCACAATGAGTACATTGATACGGTTTGAATTCTGTGTTAAGGACCATATTATGTGCTAAAACACTACACCAGTAATATAAATTATAATAATACTACCGATTAATTGATGTTAATACCGAGAAATCTTCAGGGAAAAAGTTGGTTCATTAAAGAATCAACATTTGCGAATCTTTTGAAATCCTACAAATAACATTTGTACATTGTGTGAAATTACAATTATTTTTTTTTTAATGTTAGTTAATCAGAGTTTAATCCACGGATGTTAATTATTCAGCAATGATAGAATCATATTTAATTAGATCAAGATTTTAGACGTCATAGTAGATATTTTGATTATTCAGAATGCTAGTTTCGAAAATTATTAATATCATCATTATAATCAAAATATCACTATTTTGGAAATTGTAATGCATTCAAATCGATTTTACAAAGAATAACTTGAAATTGA
Source organism: Halyomorpha halys (assembly GCF_000696795.3). Classification (NCBI taxonomy): domain Eukaryota; kingdom Metazoa; phylum Arthropoda; class Insecta; order Hemiptera; family Pentatomidae; genus Halyomorpha; species Halyomorpha halys. The sequence goes on along the minus strand of NW_027108624.1, from coordinate 1,798,214 downwards.
TAGTTTAATTGCAGTGAACGAAAAATTTTAAAATAACCGCTAAAAATCTAATTCCATATATAATTATTTATCTTGTTAGGGATAATGACTTTCATTAAAAAAACAATATACTAACACTGCGAAAACCCGATAATTTTTATAAAGATATATTTATAATGGCTTTAATTTATGAGGCTTCTTACCTCTGTGCAATGCAGTGATACATTTTTTTTTTTTAATTTAGCAACCGTATTGAAGACCCAATGAGTACATTGATAAGGTCTGTCCCCTGTGTGAAGGAACATTTTATGTGTCAAAACACTACTACAATAATATAAATTATAATAATATTACTCATACCACTAATTAGCTAACGCTCGTACCGAGAAATCTTCAGGAGAAAAAACAATTTTTTTCCCGGACATTTCACGGTACGAACGTTAACTAATTAGTAGTAGCAGTAATACTATTTTAATTTATAAAATTGAAGTTGTTTTTTAACACATACAATGAACCTTAACACAGGGAACAGAGCTTATATATGTACTCTATGTGCCTTCAATACAGTTACTAAGGGTAAACTTTAAAAAAACATTTAACTGCACGGAAAATAAGTTGGAAGTCCCATATTTGTACTCATTGTAAAATATTAGGTAGGTGGTCCAAATATGGCCTAGTACTGAACAATTATAAAGATAGGATAACTGAAAAGAAAATGAGTTAGCATCTATTTACATAGGTAGATAAGGCATCCCAACACCAGGAGGTGATGAAACAAAGGGATTTGCGATTCCCTA
>NW_027108624.1:1781742-1796458 GCF_000696795.3 Halyomorpha halys | reverse complement strand
GTTTGTGTTAGGCCAGACCACTCGGACTTGGGATTTGAAAGAAGCCAATGGAGGGAGGTGTGTAGAGGCATTTGGTGGCATTGGCTTCGTACCTTCGGGCTCACTAAGGATTTATTGGCTTACCTATTTCCGATGGAGAAATAGTTAATGTTTTTATGGACCAATGATTTCCTGTACCACGTAAAAAAGATGAAACAGTATCATTCGGAATATGCGGTTAACATTTATTTGGAACCATGCGTAATGCCTAATAGAGCTGAGAACCATCATAAACGCTTTAACTGGAAACATAAAGATTTAGGGGATGTCTTTATTAAGATGCAGGTAATGTTCCGTCATGCAACTGAGAAACTAATGTGTAAGCTCTGGGGAGACAAAATAATATCAACTAATGTAAAAACCAGAGACATTATCAATGCTCTACCGTGATCATAAAGCAATAACTTATAAATATGATGAAAATGAAAAAATATGAGATTTTTTTTTTGCTTTTAATTAAAAGTGGAGAGAAAATCTTACTAGTACGTAGGCTAATTATATCCAACTCAAATGATTTTTTTTTACTCTTTCAACGTAACATGGATGAAATTTATACAATGTAGCCATTTAAACAATTATAAGCAAGTTTACTGAAATCACATTACAGACTTATAAGACCCCTCACCAGCGTTACACATGCTACATAGTATAACTTTTTGATACTGCTTTATAGTCACAATAGTATACAAGTATATTATAAGACGTTTTTAATTACCTCATGTAGTTATTTCATTTTCCCGAAGAGGACACTAGATCCTCAGTTGCACGACGAGCCATTACTAATCTCATTGTAAAACCATGCTCTAAACCTTTATGTTTCCCGTAAAAGCGCTTATGTCGATTATCAGTTCTATTTGACATTACACATTCTCATTCCAACTAGTACTGTTAGATCCGTTTTACGTGATACATGAAACCCTTGGACCGTAAAAACATTAAATATTTCTTCATCAGAAATAAATAAACCAATAAATACTTAGTGTACCCGAACGTACGACACCAAAACCTAATGTCTCTACATACCTAACACCGAAAACTTCAATCAAATCTTAAGCCAGAGTGGTCTGACATAACACGAACCTCCCACCTGCGTCTCGGTCTACGCCTTGGATAGTCCATGACTAAATAACACCCGTCGATTTAGCACTGATTGACTTACATTAAAAATAGTAATTGTTATCTCACAAGATTTACAAATGTTAATTATTTAAAAAACGAGAATTCTTTCGTATCTCACAGTAGGATGTCCAAAGATTAACAAATATTAATTTTTTAATGAAAAAAATTTTTCCCCGGAAATCTCTCGGTAGGAACGTTAACTGATGAGAGATAAATGTAGAAGTATTTCGATTTATAAAATCAAAGTTGTATGTTACAAACATGTAATGTTGGTTACCACAGGCGAGAGGCCTTATAAATATACATACTTTAACTTTAACTCAATTATTGAAAGTAAACTGCACGTCACACATTTTAGATGTCCCATAACTGTACCCAGAAAATAAGTCCTATAAATGCCCCTATTGTGACCATAAAACAGTAAATAAAAGTCAATTAAGTAATCATATAATTTACCTTTAACAGAAGAGTACTCACATTCAACACAAATGAGTATGTTCATAACGCAGGCAACACATGAATTCTGAATCTACCTTATTAGGAATGAGAGAATCATATTTTATGAGATTAAGTGTTAGACGTCATAATAGATATTTTAATTATTCAGAATGTTAGTTTAGAATATCATCATTATAATCAAAATATCATTATTTCGGAAATTAGAATGCACTGAAACGAATCTCAAGAATAATAACATTTAATTAATAGTTTAATTGCTTTGCTACAATAATTGTAGGAAAACCACTCAACATTTTATTGAAAATATAATTACTTTTCTATGTTCAAAAATATTCAAAATACAGTAGCCCATAACTGAGAGAAGCCTAAGATAAAGTCTGCAAGGTGACAACAGCAAAGACATAACATAAAGTCATATGGCCACTTGTATTTTATTTTTATATATTAATTTTTTATTTTATTTTAATTGTTTTGATAAAAAAAGATTTTTGGTTCATACGGCACAAATTGAAATTAAAATATTCACCGCTACAAAGTTAGATACACCACTAAAATGTTTTTCAGACCAAAACGTCTAAATGTAAATGGGGATGAGTGTAAGTGTAAAAAAAGATATATGAGTTATTTTATCACACGATCATTTATTTTTATTTCCAGTTATTTATTTAAAATAGCAACTACAAAAACATAGTAAAAACAAGATATATTTCCAGCTTTTTTAATAACTAAATCATTGAGAGGAATATGGATCCCGTGCCTCACATAACGATACGCTAAGTTGGGATACCACGGTATCATTAGAAGACATTTGATGAAAGCTCAACAAAGTATATAACAATAATTATTCAATTTTTATCCCATTACAAGAATTGAATTTTAATTAAAGTAGACTCTGTTTAAAAAAATAAATGAATAAAAAATTAAAATTCATCCGACCAATAAGACAACACAAAAGGTTAACGGATTCATTGAGCACATAATAACAGGAAAATAGACGAATACCTGTAAATATAACAAAAGTGATATTTTTAATAATGACCTTCATTTAAAAAATATATTTTTTCTTCAAAAAAGTAACAACTTGATTTTATGACTGATAGGTAGAAAACAAGCACGATAGGATCATATACATTCAAAAAAAAATTATATATATAAATAATTGACCGTATAATTTCAAATTATGAAGAAGATGATCAGGGGTGCGATTAAAAGAGAACAGAACTAGTTAAAAATTTATTTGGCGACGTTTCGCCTCACTTTGTAGAGATTCGGCAGGGCTGTTCAAGTTAAGTGTTATCGAGACTTTGATCATCTTCTTCATAATTTAAAAAAAAAATTGCTAAACTCAGGATTTTTTAATAGCGTAGTGAAGAATATAAAGTCCACCTACAAAACTACGTTAAAAGAAGGATGACCATGAAATCAATTTTTGATTGCGACAATAATAATTCAAAACCTATACCGTTGAAGAAACATTAACAATTAATGTTTCTAATCTATTTGGTAAAAATTAACACATTAATTATATATATGTGTGTCTATAAAAGTAAGTGACGATGTTTACGAAAAGTGTCGTCAGCACTCGTTATATACAAACAGAGTGTTGTTTATAGTTAGTTATAGCTACTGTTTCTATGATTTACCAGGCAGTTAGTTGTGTAGTCGCAGTGTTATGTAAACATCAAAGGCGTTCTTTCAGTCTATAGTTATTTATTTGGCCAGGCCACACTTCTAATGCATACTTTCGTCCCATAAGTCTTGGGGGCACCTATTTTTTATATATATCTTTAAAAATTTGTTGCATTATTTACTTATTTATGTTGTTTTACTTTTCTTTTGATTTATTTCTGTCTAATTTATTTTTCAATTAATTAACATTCCCAACCCACAAATAAAATAAAAAACACCAAGCGAAAACAAGATATAGCATCAGCTTCATACATAACTAAAAGATTTAGAATAGAATATTAGTGTATTGCACCTTTAAAAACTTTCTGTAGGTTTTCAAGGAATGTTTAATCGAATGAAGATCACCCTTGTAACGCCAATTTAAAGTTCTAGCAAGTTTCTGCACCGTTTCCTAGGTAATTATCTTTATCCTAACAAAAATCTTTAAAATCAAGGAAATAAAAAATTTCTTTTAACAAGACTGGTAAATATATTTTTCATAAATATTGGTCCACCATGATAGCTGATTCATTATCCCAACGAAAAATGTATGCAGCAAGCATCGATATTTCAAGAGGGAATTGGGGACTAATAAAATTCCTCCCAAGCTGTATCAACTCCATTATACTTAGGTGCGAAAAAGTATGTCTATGTTTATCATAGACCTGACTATAGTTTTTTTAAGTGTTTACCGCTACGACTCCGGCTGCAGTGCAGTGTGAAGTAACTTTCTACTTCAACAACGGTTGTGGAAGGAGGCGATTTTGTCAGAATCGCGCTCAACCGCCAGATTTTTACCCAAGAGTACCAACTTTATGAGGCTGGGTGGACTCCGAAGAGATTCTGGACCCGCAGGGCTAACTCACGGATAAAGTAAACCTGAGTCTACTAATGAGCGAACCCAATTCCACATTCATGGAATATATAACATTATAATGTGGTAATATAAACCTATAATGATAATATAAATTAGATAGAGAAAGGGATCGATAGATGACGTTTTTGGCGAAATTAATTATTTGATAATCCTTATCATACAACCCCTATGTAGGGAAAAATAGTAACGAAGGTTATCGGAATAAGTTGGATTGGTATACCAATTAGTGAACAAGAGGTCACCGGTATTTCCTATAAAAGAGACGATAAGAAGAAAGATAGAACGGTCAATTACTCGTTCAACCATAAACCGAAGACGATGGTTGTAGGTGTTAAAGGAAGACTCAGTCAAGGTGGAGAATAAGAAAGCGGTAGGAAACATACATAGCAATACAAAGAAGATGCTGGGATAGTAAAGAAAATGCTGAATCAATGAAATCATTTAGGAATAAGTTAAAAATGTCAGGGGCAAAGAGTTTTTCTAGTCCATAAATCTGATGGGAAACATGTCATAGAATGCCCGATATCAAGAACTATGGCTGAGTGATTCGAGTTATATGTGGGATAAGATTGTGTGGCATGAGTTTCAATAGTGGTCGAGTTTTTTTTTTTTTTTACATCTTGAAGTGTTGTTCTAAAGGTATGTTAGTAAAAAAGGCTTTCAGCATGAAATAATATACAATGCTAAGGGATATACAACGAGAATAATCGTTCTCTGATGTAAAAGAAATTTTGGATATAGCAGTGATTATCATGGGTTTGAATTTAAAGAGAAAAAAATGAATTTTTTGAGATTAGAAAAAAGAGTATTTATATTGGGATTATGAGACGGAAAAGATCCTAAGAATTTAAGCTGGTCATGCGGGCAAGGATGTACGGAAATGTTAGATAAAGTGTTGCAGTAGGGGAGGCAGTTAAATCGATTGGGTGCCCATTGTAGCCAAAGGTGTTGAGGCGTGACCAAAGCAACCTCGAAACTACAGCGGCGCCGGTTCGATTCTAGCATGTGGAGGGCTAAGTTTTAAATTATGGGGCCCCTACGGAATAGAAACCCGAACCTCCCACACTGGTTAGAGTAGATAGATTGTCTGCAGGACAACGCTACCACCTCGAAGTAATTGAACTTATTCAATATATTCAGTATTATTCATGAGGGCAGTCGAATTACGTTTATTAGGCTTGGTGGCTAAACGATGATCGTAGCATTTTAAGAAGCAACGCGTGTATGATAAACTTTGAAAAATAAGTGCAAAAAGAGAGAGGATTGAGATGGGAATAGATTAGGCTGATTGGAAATAATAATACAAATTAACCGGTATTCTATGTAAGCACATTCTAGATGTTTGATAGGAGAGAAGATAATGTTGGTATGATTGGAATATGGAAAGGGGCGTTCCGGTATAATTAATTAGTAGGAGGGATGATTTATTAACGGAAAACTATTGTTGACTTTAGAATTGAGAACGTATTTTATCAAACCTAATTCCAGTGAATATGTAAAGTTTTCGATTTAAAACTAAATAAAAAAAGGAACCTATATCCCACCATAGGTTATGTAAAAAGACTAAGTACCTCGAGGATAGTACAAGATAAAGAACTTGCAGAAGAATCCATTAGGGCTAGAAAAAAACAGCATGCTAATTTTGTTAAATATGAAAAAGTATAACAATTTACGTTGAAATTTATACACAGAAAAAATGTAAACTAAAATAAAATAAATAATTTATTAATGATTAGAATAATCATTCATAACAGTAGTAACAAATATGATAAAATTAAAAGGAATGAATGAGATAATAAATGATGTAAGTATGGTTTAGTAACATATCAAGTTGATGGATAAAACAAACTTCATCCTTCGATTCGTTTTCCCATTTGATCTCCAATATAACAAAGCTAACATTTAACACAACTTAAATGTAAACGTGACAACTTCAGTCCCACCCTCAACATACAGAAACATGGGTTTTTATTAACCTTATCCAATCACTTATCGAATTTATTTATAAAATAAATTATAATATATTTAAAATTTAATATATAAACGTATATTAAATCTAATGACTATTGTTTAATCACCAAACCTCATAGAAGTAATCTTCATAAATAAAACGGAATATGCTAAACAAATGCACGAATTCCAATTTGACCCAATCTCTCGAGGAACGGTCAATGTGAACCCTATGAACGGGTGGGTTCACATTGACCGTATATCCATATCCAAAATCAACAAATGTCTTTGGAACCTCCTTCAATCCAATCAAATTAAAATAGGGTCATTTTCAACGCACACTTACGAGGAGAGGGGAGAGAAAGGAGGTTATCCTGCAGATAAGCAACCTATTCTAGCACCAGTATGGGAGGATCATGTTTCTATTTGCAGGCCTGCTACGAAATTAAAGTCAACTAGACCAAGCAAAAATCGTCACCGGTTCACGGTGAAGTTGAAAGTTGCAATCGTGACGCCTACACTCCCTCCGTTACAACGTCCTTACATTCAAATTAACTTCCTCACCTACTAACTTGTATCCTCCAATTCCTTACATCCTTCCTTATAAGACTTGCCTAAAATCCATAAATAGGGAAACTCCCTCCATCCCATAATCTCCAACATTAATTTCCCTTCTAAACCCATCAAATTCCTTGTTCCATCCCTCCAAAATCAAATTATGTCAAAAAGACATAATAATCCCTACAATATCCGAAATTCCTTTTAATTTAGAGAACGATTATTCTCCTTGCACATCACAGTCAACATGATACTAGTATCCTTTGATGCTGATAGTCATTTTCCTAACATCCCTATTGTAAATCGGATACACTCGACCGCAACTGAACCTCATGTCAACCTTTACCGCACCTTATACGTTTGAATATCAAGAACTCTGAACTCAAGAATCTTTATATCTAACATTCCATGACAACTTTTCCATAAGATTTCCGGACGTGCCAAGGAAAACTGACACCTCTGACATTTTTAACATAAGCCTTAATGACCGACTCAACAATGTCTTCATTTCCCCAGGACATTCTTTTTTATTAAAAAAATATGTAGCGGATGGCTTTCTTGTTTCTCAACCCTGACTGAATTCCTGAAATCCTATCACCCTGTAACACCTACAACCCTCTTCTTTGGTTTATGGTTGGACGAGAAATTAACCACTCTATCTTTCTTCTTAACCCTCTTATTATAAGAAATTCTCATAGATCCTTATTCACTAATCGGTATACCAAACCAGTCTACTCCGGTAAACTTCATAACTATTTTTCCCAACACAGGGATAGTGTAAAAGGGATCATCAAAAATTCAATTTCGCCAAAAATATCATCTACCGATCCCTTTCTTTATCTTATTCATAATGTCATTATACATTTATATTACCAAATTATTCCATTAACATACATTTAGGAATATCCTTGCCATGTTACTGTACCATACTTAAACTTCATTTATTGTCTCACTCTTTCTTTTAATACAACTAATGTTAGTTATTGTTTCACTAGTTATTACACCAGTTGCACATTTTCAATTCAATTAATCATTGATTTGATTGTTATTAATAATTATTCCTTTAATTTATATATATAAGTAAGTAATGATAGGATAAGGAACTGTGTCTGCCTTAATATTCACTACCATTGTAAATAAACATCTAAAATGATTTTAAGGAGCAATAACTCCAGAAATATAGTAGTATTTCAGTCTAATTGCGTACTGTTACTCTGCCCTGAACCTTGCTTTTTTTTTCGTTATAGTTCCAACAACTCATAAGTTATATATATATATATATATATATATATATATATATATATATAAGTTATGAACTGTCAGCTGACAGGTCCATATCAGCTGATCGAGAACAGCTGACCTATTGTGTATATATATAGACGGACAGGTTACGCAAATAGATCAGTCTTTGAGAGCACTTCAAGCTTTTCATTTCGCACTCCTCTCTCTGCTATTATTTTTAGTTTCACTTGAGTAAAAGATAACTAGTGTCGAAACCCGGGAACCTTATATACCGGAGTAATTTTCAGTCTAAAAGAAAATTTTTTTTTCTTTCTTCTCTTTGACTTATGGCCAGTAACGGAATAGTGAGAAGAGCAGATCTAAACCTGGAGACCATGTGAACCAACCTCAAGCTGCAGTCAACCAAACTTTAGCAGCAGCTAACCCACCTCCGGAGCAGATTCAGCCACTGCCAGAAGTCTCTTTAGCGCAATATCATGCCACGACGCTTGAATGGATTAAGGTCCGTACGGCAACTGCCCAGAACCTGAGGAAGGTAGTGTCGAACCTAGAAAAATTCACTGGAGAGACTAGAGAATTAAATCATTTTTTAAAAGGGAGCGATCGCCTAATGGACCGAATAGAAGCGAAGAAATCGGAGAATCTACGGGATAACGAGGATGCAAAAGCACTGAAAGCAGCGATAGTCTGCCCAGTAAAAAGAAGTATCCTAAATCAGATTCTGGCAGATGAAGAGACTCCATGGAAGGTCATCAAAGAAAGACTAAAGAAGGCATTCGAAGGACGGTGGACCCCAGAGGAGGATATATTCATGATGATAAGATAAACGAAAAAACCGAGACAGTCAAGTAGGCTGTATGCTACAGAACTCCTGGCACGCTATAACAGAATCGCTGATAAACATAGAGAGATGATGGAGACAATCCAAGTACAGGGTCGGATGCAATTCCTATCCATGGTACTGAAGATTCAATTGGCAAAAGAACTGGGGAAGAAGGAAGGAATGATGAAAGACCGCTCGTTTGTGGAATGTGCTCAAGATCTTATACAGACAACCACTAGGGAGGCGGAGGCCCGAATGGAAGTAGAAGAGCCGGGGTGGACCCGGATAGAATATCAAAGGCCGAGAAACATGCCTAACCCTTGGAGAAGGAGAGAGCACAGAGATGCTAGGAGAGAGAGAAATATTAACCAGGAAAATAGAGCGTCCCAGGAACAATGGTCGTCATGGTTGCGTGAAGTTTGGTCATCTAGTGGCGCATTGCCCGCGCACGAGATGTTTTGAATGTGGGGCAGAGGGACATATAGCCCGCCAGTGTCCCTACATGTATCGCCGGAAAGAGCAGAATCAGCCTGAACCCACAGAGATTACGGAGGAGGAATGGATCCGCGAGTAAAGTCACAGAATTGTGCGAGACCTCGGAGACAGAAAATGAAGCAGGAGACTCTGGGCGAGAGAATGATCACCAAGAAAGGAGGACTTGGAGAAGAACCGGAGAAACTGCTAGAAGAAGAGGAGAGTTTTGAGGAGTGAGTCCACAGAGAGGCGACCGCACGTTAGAGAACCATCATATGAGAGGAGAGCACAGCGGTCTGCCTATTATACGAGGGAAGAGAGGAGTAAGCTGCCTGGTGGACACTGGGAGCTCAAACACAATCGTCTGCCGAGAGGCTCTTGACAGATTGACTGTCATATAAAGATGCTATTTAGCAAGTTTTAATTGTACTATTTATCAAGGAACCTCAAACTATTTTATTATTATTCAAATTCATTATACAAAGAAAAGACAGGGTATGCAAATACTTTATTAGGTCACTAGTTTTTTCGTACTATTTTGACTGATAAGACTTTAATTTTATTTTAGTACGAAATTTCACCGCGCAGAGTGGTTAAAGATTTAAGTGTGGTAAGATCTTATAAACAAATGAATTGAATCTGTCTGGTTAGAGATAAACTATTTGCAAAAACATTTCATATTAATATAACCATCCATCGGACTGTACGCAAACACGCAAAAGAAATTGAAGATTTCATTTTAAAGAAATAATTTATTTTTTATCTCTTCATTTTTTAATTTAAACCTGTAAATCTAGATCACAACCAGCAAATGAGTTGTGCTATTCAGGCATGGTATGAGTAGGCATGAGGGAGACACCACCCAGTGGTGCATCCTCCTGACGTTAATTAAATTATTTCATCACACTAGGAGGTACCGCATCCAACTCATCTTCAGCCTACACCGATTTACGTCATCAACAATTAAAGAAATAATTAATTTTATTTTTGAAAACCATATACATATTTCTAATTTAAAAAAAAATATATTAGAGTGCTACCAATGGGTAGTTTCTCTACACGCCTGTAATACTCCAATTTAACTTAGTTCAGATTTACTAAATGTATTATAATGTACAGTTGTAAATAGCAATAAATAAATATTTAAAAAAAAAATTATCTTGATCTTTTATTCACTCAGAAACTCAACTGCTAGTGGATTCTATCCAAAACGAGATAATTTTATATTCAATACTAAATGTATTAAGATGAAACGTTCGATCGTACCAGTAAAGACGATCACAAGTTCAATCATTACTGATAAAGAAAAAAACAAATGCAAGAACTACAATCGAGAGTTCACTGTAAATATCACATTAAAAAGAACATTACCCTTCGAGTGCCAATTAAATGTTCTAGTATGTCATTCTACCATTTCCCAAGTCACCATCTATACACTAAAATAATTATTGAAAATAAATAAAATAAAAAATGTCTTTTAATACAAGTAGTTACACAAATAAATTTTTTTAACTGTAAAATAATATCTTTCTTAATTTGTTAAGGCGAACTATATTTAAATTACATTTATTTACTATTATGGTCACAATTGGGACATTTAGGAGGCTTCTCCCTGAATGCGATGCAGTTATGTGTTGTTTTTAAATTTAGTAACCGTATAAGTACATTAATAAGGTCTGCTTTCTGTAAGGAACATATTATGTGCTAAAACACTACTTCAATGATATAAATCTTAATGCTACTACTTTTAATTAGTTTTTTTTTTTTTTTTTTTCGGCCAAGACTCCCATTGGAGTCCTATACTGCCTAACCATGGTTGGGGGTCAAAGTTCTTCATTTTGTGGGACCGCCACGCAATGAAAAAATCTTTTAATTAGTTAACGTTCATACCGAGAAATCTTCAGAAAAAAAAATATCTCATTAAAAATTAATATTTTTAACATCGTTCTGTTAAATTCGCAAATATCCTTTTTTTTAAATAATTAACATTTGTAAATATTGTAAAATAACAATTATTATTTTTAATGTAAGTCAATTAGTACTGAACCGAAGGGCGTTTTTTAGTCATGAAATATCCAAGGTGTAAACCGAAACACAAGTAAGAGAACTGTGTTAAGTCAGACCGCTCAGACATGGGATTTGAAAGAAGCCAGTTGAGGGAGGTATGCAGAGGCAAAGGGTGGCATTGGCTTCGGACCTTTGGGTTCACTATGCATTGATTGATTTATTTATTTCTCATGGGGAAGTATCACTATTTTTATCGACCAAGGGTCTCCTATACCATGTGAAAGAGATGAAAAAGTACGATACGGAATGTACGGTCGATATCAATTAGAGGAAAAGTCTAATAACTAATTGAATTAAGAACCACCATAACCGCTTTAACTGGAAACAATAAGCTGGAAAAAAGGTTTTATAATGAGATATATAAAGCTCGTCGTCAAAGAGAGGATCAAAAGTTTCCTCTTTGGGAAAATGAAATAACAATATCAACTTATTTAAATTACAGTTTAAATAACCTGTCATACGCCACTAGCGCGATTTCAGACCATTTACTAAAAATTCTTCAGGAAACTACATATCATAAGTTTCCTCATTGTGACGTTGAAAAAGCAAATAAACATTTAAGCACATAATTGGCCTGCATACAGATGAGGAACCAAAGTCACACAAGTGCCATAGTACAAGAGCCCAAGAGGAGAAAAAAGGCAGCTATTTCACCCCAATTTTTGATTACTTTAATGAAAACTATGTATAATTAATAACAAGAATTGATAATTCTGCCAAGTATAGGTAGGGGGAATAAAAAATGGCTGCCGTTTCAAAACGTTAAAAAAAAATTGGTTTTTCATTCCAAGCATATATCTTAAAACTACCAACAGCACTTCAAAACCTTAACATTATTGAAAATTAAGTAAAGTTGCTGAAATTTGTGCCCTAATAGAGCTATTTACGTTTAATAGTTTCCGAGATATAGCTTTGTAAAAAAAAAAAAATTGGTGAACTTATTTTGAGAAATCTATATCTCAAACATAGTCGAATGGGTACAGATGTCTATTAGAACTCATATTACAGGTAGTTTAATGATCTATAAAGTAGTTTATTATATTTATCTTCCAAGGAGTAGTAGTTTAAATGATATTTGCTAAAATAAATTGATTTATAGCTGTTCGGACAAAATTTCATATGCAAATAGAAAAAAATAAAAAAATACTTCCCCTACCAAGATACGTGACATAAACTACTTTACTGTAAGTTAAATTACCTTAATGTTGAGTGCTGGCAGAGATATGAAAGTCTAATTATTCCTGGGATATATTCTTTCACAAATCAAATATTTTATCCGAACAACTATAAATTAATATTTTGTGAATTTATTTTGTCAAATATCATAAAATATATTACTCCTACGTAGATAAACGTTATACCCTACTTTATGATACATTTCACTAGCTTTAATTTGAGTGCTGGCAGACTCATGGTTCCTGAGATATAAATTTATCAAAATACATTCACTAAAAACTGATTTTTCAGTACATTTTTTACGAAATTGTAAAAACTATATTTCAGGAACTATAGAATGTAAATAGCTCTGCTGGGGCATGACATTTTAACAAATTTACTGAACTTTAAATGATGGACTCTTAGGTTTTCTAGTGTTGTAGGGAGTTTTAAAGACATAGAGCTCCAAATGAAAAACTATTTTTTTTTAACGATTTGAAACAGCTATCATTTTTTATACCCCTATACTCGGCAGACTCAGTAATTTTGACTAGTAATTATACATAGTTTTCATTAAAGTAATCAGAAATTGGTGTGAAATAATTGCCTTTTTTCTCTCCTCTTGGGCGCTTGTACTATGACACTTGTGTGACTTTTCGGTTCCTCGTCTGTAAGCAGGGCAATCAAATTCCTACATAAATGGCTTTTATTTACTCCTTCAAGGTCACAATTAGGAAACTTATGCTATGCAGTTAAATAATTTATAGTAACTGTACTAAATAACGTTTAGGACAAATAAGACCACTCACCAGTATTAAAGGACATTATATGTTACATAAAATAACTTTTGTTATCTGCATTATAGTCGTAATTGATGATTTCTCACCTACATGAATGGATATTATATTTAATTTTAAATTAATTGATATTATTATTTCATTCCCCAGATTCTCACTCCGACGACGAGCCATAAATGTCTCATTATAAAACCTTTTCTACAGCTTCATGTTTCCAGGCAAAGCGATTATGACGAATCTCAATTTTATTAGTTTATAGACATTTCAAAAAATCGACTTCAACCGTACAATCCGAACCGTACTTATTGATCTCTTTACGTGTTACAAGAAATTCTTGGCGCAAAAAAAAATTAAAATACTTCACCATGAGAATTAAATAAATCAATAAATGCTTAGTGAACACGAAGGTTCGACAACAATGCCACCTAATGTCTTTGCATACCTCTCCTCAGTGACTTCCCTCAAATCCCAAGCCAAAGCGGTTTGACCTAACACAATCCTCACACCTGCATCTCGGTCTACGCCTCGGATATTTCATAACTAAATAACGCCCATCGGGTCAGTACTAATTTACTTACATTAAAAATAACAATTGTTATTTAACAACATTTACAAATATTAATATTATTTGATAAACAAAGATTTTATTCGAATTTAACAGAACGATGTCAAAAGATTAATTCTTTAATGACACAATTTTTTTCTGGAAATTTCACGGTATGAACTTTAAATAATCAGTAGCAGTATTTTAATTTATAAAATTAAAATAGTATTTTAAAATATAATGTTCTTAATACAGGAGACAGGCCATATAAATGTCCTCACTGTGATTTCAATACAGTTACTAAAATTAAACGTTTAAACAAAAATAAAACTGCACTGCACATAGGTGAGAAATATCATTTATGCCCCCATTGTGACCATAAAACAGTAAATAAAAGTCAATTAGTAGTCATATAATTTACCTGCATAAAGGTGAGAAGCCTTATAAGTGCCGTTACTGTAACTATAAAACATAAAATAAAAATGATTTTAGTAAGGCATGTACGTTACCTTCTACAGAAGAGATGCCTTAGAAATACAACACAAAGAGTAATGTTGAAATACATATACAACTATGAGAGCCTCACATGTGTCCCAATTGTGACTTTAAAAAGAAACAACAGGGAAGACAAAGGTAATAATTCTAATTCCTACAAAGGTAGTAAGTTCACTGTCAATTGATTGATATATATATATACAAGACCTATTGCCGGCTCACTATGTGCTTGAACATCACATACTGATAGATAGGAACAAATTTTTGAAAACAATAATAATAAATTAAAAATGGCACAAATAGTTAAGCCGTACTGCAAGGAAACAAAACAATACACTGAAAGTTAACCTGCACTTATCCTTTGTACTACCTTATACAAATTGTACCCTATTGTAACCCTACATTGTACGCTATTGTAGCGGTACAGAGTTCATTTATTTATATATATA
>NW_027108624.1:1775434-1781692 GCF_000696795.3 Halyomorpha halys | reverse complement strand
TATATATCTTTTACTGACCACTGACGAAGTCCTCCAAATTGGGACTAATCGTTTATTACCGGTAAATAGATGTTTCTTTTAATTAGGGTACTTTTTACATTTTTTCCTCGGACAAGCTTCCGTCATTATTACTAGGTTAATTAAATAACCCTTAAAAAAAATAATAGTCATGTTTATAGTAAAGATAGACATAATTTTTTACTACTAAGTATAATGGAGTAGGTATTGCTTATGAGTGTATTTATAAGTCGCCAAGTCCCCTTGAAATGTCCATACTTGCTGCATAAATTTATTATTCGGATTAAGTATTACCATTACCAGTCGTGTTAAAAGAAATTTGTTATTTCATTGATTTTAAATATTTGTGTTAGGGAAAAGATGGAAAGACTTGCCATAACTTTTAATTGGCGTTACAAGGGTGATCTTCATTTCGACTTAACATTTATAGGGAACAGTTTATTCATCTTGGCAACCACAAAGTCTTATGTCTTGTTGACCTATGTAACTTGTGAAATGAGCATTTCGAATTCTTGTTGATAGCAATAATAATTATAACAGACAATCAACAAGAATTCGAAATGCTCATTTCACAAGTTACATAGGTCAACAAGACATAAGACTTTGTGGTTGCCAAGATGAATAAACTGTTCCCTATAAATGTTAAGTCGAAATGAAGATCACCCTTGTAACGCCAATTAAAGTTCTGGCAAGTCTTTCCATCTTTTCCCTAACAAAAATCTTTAAAATCAAGGAAATAACAAATTTCTTTTAACAAGACTGGTAAATATATTTTTTATAAATATTGGTCCTCCGTGATTACTGATTCATTATCCCAACGAAAAATTTATCCATCAAGCATCGACATTTCAAGGGGACTTGGGGACTAATAAAAGCCCTCCCAAGCTGTATCAACTCCATTATACTTAGGTGCGAAAAAGTATGTCTATGTTTATCATAGTCCTGACTATAGTTTTTTTAAGAGTTATTTAGTTCACCTTGTAATAATGGCGAAAGCTGGTCCGAGGAAAATACCTAATAAGTACCCTAATTAAAAGAAAAATCTATTTACCGGTAATAAACGATTAGTCCCAATTTGCAGGACTTTATCGGAAGTAAATACAACAAAGATATAAAAAAAATATTAAATTTGTACCGCTACGACTCCGGCTGCAGTGCAGTGTGAAGTACCAATTTGCAGGACTTCGTCCGGGGAAAATAAAAATAAAAAAAACTGTACCATTACAACAAGGGTGGGAGGACTCTGGAGAGAACCCGAACCCACAGGGCTACTCACGGTTAGTGAAAAAGAAAATAATTATTTGCCACAGCCGAATTCAAATCCTTTAAATTAGTAGAACAGTGCCTTACTAATGAGCTACTCAATTCCACATTCATTGAATATATAACATTATAATGTGGTAATATAAACCTACAATGATACTATAAATCAGATAGAGAAAGGGATCTATAGATAACGTTTTGGCGAAATTGATTATTTGATAATTCCTATCATATAATCCCAATGTAGGGAAAATAGTAACGAAGGCTATCGGAATAAGTTGGATTGGTATACCAATTAGTGAACAAGGGGTCACGGGTATTTCCTATAATACAGACGATAAGAAGAAAGATAGAACGGTTAATTACTCGTTCAACTATAAACCGAAGACGATTGCAGAAAGTGTTATGGGATGACTCAGTCAAGGGAGAGTAAGAAAACGTTAGGCAACATACTTAGCAATACAAAGAAGATAGTAGAGAAACAGCTGAATAAATAAAATCATTTAGGAATAAGTTAAAAATGTTAGGGGCGAAGAGTCCGCAAATCTGATGGCAAACTTATCACAGAATGCTCTATATCAATAACTTCAGCTGAGTGATTCAAGTTATAAGGTAGGATAAGAGGTGCAATGAGGTTCAATAGTGGTCGAGTTTTTCATTACAATATGAAGTGTTTTTCTGTAGGAATGCTGACCGGGATATAAAAGGAGGATATTAGTTCTCGACCGTAAAAGAAATTTTGGATATATAGTAGGGATTATCATAGGTTAGAATTTAAAGGGGAAAAACTGGATTTTTTGAGATTAGAAAAATGAGTATTGATATCGGAATTACATTCTATCTTTTTTCTTATCCCTCTTATTATAAGAAATTCTGATAGAGCCTTATTTACTAATCAGTATACCAAACCAGTCTACTCCTATAACAGAAATAATATGAAAGGGATCATCAAAAATTCAATTTCGCCAAAAATTTCATCTACCGATCCCTTTCTCCATCGGATTTATATTGCCATTATAGATTTATATTACTAAATTATTCAATTCACATACATTTAGGTATCCCTTTGCCATGTTATCGCACCATACTTAAACCTCATTTATTGCCTAAACTTTTCTTTTAATTTGCTACTATTAATATTAATTATTGTTTCACTAGTAATTGCACTTAAAAGAACACTACATATTTGCAGCATAGGTCGTTTGATGGGAACTTGCAGACTCATAAATGAATTAAGAAGATTAACTAATACCGTCTCCCTCGTATGCAGCAATGTTAAAGTTAGTTTATCTATCTTTATGATAATAGTTTACCGTTACCGTTTACTTTAATTTTATTTTAGTGTGAAATTTCACCCAGCCTATTGTTTAAGTTTCTAGTTGGGGTTTTTTTATCAACCGATGATGAAACCTAATACAATGACTTTTATCTAACCAGAGATAAGCTGCCCACTTAAAAATTATATTTTAATTTGGATTAACTGAATAATTGTTTATTTCTATGGCTTAAAATAATTTTAAATTTTTTTTTTGTTCTTTTCTTGAATATTTTTGTTTGATTTCTACCAAACCCACTTACAATAGCTAAAGGAGGGAAAGAACAGAAAGTTAAGCTGTTGACAAAATGTTGATAAATAATTTAATTACAAATAATAAGACGGGCCTGGTCCTAACCCGGATGTGGCAGATCATTATTTATTATTTTCCTGTAGCCGTGAGCCCTTGGGTCAGGGATCCTAAGGGGTCTACCTAGTCTCATAGAGTGGGTACCCTTAGTTGGGGAAAAATCTTGCAGTGAGGCGTAATCATAAACAAATCATCTTGCAAAACCGTTGTTCAAGAAAGAGAACTTAAGAGTGAACCCCTGACCCTTCCAGGGTGGCAGCGGTACATATTTTCATTTTCATAAGAGAATAAAGCTTAGGGACAATAATCTTTCAGTGTACTATGTTTTCAAACAAAGACGATCTCATAAATTAATAACTTCGAAAAAACATGAGAAAGGCCAATAATAAATTTTCAAAAGCTACAAAGAATAAATCACCATAATATCGAAAAGAAAAAAATACAAATAATTAGCGAAAATTTATATATATATATTTAAATTTAAAAAAACAAAACAAATTGGCAGCAACAATTAAAAAGGCTGAATAAAAAATTAGTGTATTTAAATTTATCACCTAAAGGGACCCTATAGTAATAAAAACCGATATAAAAACTTTTAAATAATTTCATTGAAAATAAATTTTCGAAATTAGTTAATTAATGAATTGATGAATATAATTTTTTTCTTAAAGTTTGAAATAGTAGTAAATTTATATTTTAATAATTCAAAATTCAATTATGTGCTACCTTGTTTTTATGAGAAATTTCTTTACCAATTTATCAGAATTAAGCATCACTAAGTATACTAATACGAATCCCTTACAGTTTTATAGACGGACATGATTGAATGATTAATCATTTTCCGAGACTTCAGAATAAATTAAATGTATATAATAATTGCAAGTAGACAAATGTAAGAAAAATAAAATATTATTAAATGTAATAACAGACATCAACAACAAATGAACCCTGAAATAAAAAGGAAGGCTATAAAAGAAAATGACACTATGCAAAAAAAACAAATGAGAAACTCATAAATAAAATACGTGTAGTAGAAGAAACGTTGTTTTAATATAGAACAGAATAATATTTATTATTCTAAATTCGAATACACAAAAACCTTTTATAAATGTTTATATAGGAACGTGATGATAATTTTAAATAAACCCACGACTTGGCGTCCATGGTATCAAAAACCATAACATACTAGAACCAATGGCACTTAAAGAGTAATATGACAGTGAAGGGACATAATATTTATATAACTCTAATGTAATTTTAGAGAATTGATAAGATATATATCACGGATCGATCCACAAAATCTGTTGAATCTATGAATAAAAAAAATAGATTCGACAGAGTTTGCAATCGAAGACAATCAATCATCGGTAATTCAGAATAAGGCCCAAGGAGATGAGTTCTCCTCAGAACTTTGAGGTGAAGCCGACCTAAACATGTGAGCAGACTGTAGAGAAAAAATACCTTTGTACAAACTTATTAAAAAATGAATGAGAAGAAAAGTTTTGAATTATCAACAAATATTTTGTGAAATTTTAAGAAAGTATCCAAGATCAGAGCAATAAATGATTAATAGAATTTATAGAAGTTGTAAATTGAATAAATCTGCTTTCATTTCATCATTTGGTTTGAAAATGTTTCATAAATATACATTGAAAATACTAATATAAATAAATATACAAAATATCCTCTTATTTCTAAATAATATTAATGTAAACATGATATGTATTTATTATGGTATGAAGAATAGCATATGGCTATCAGACATCAATCGGTATGAGGTAGGTGGAGGTACCTCATCTACAGGTACGTACGGCATATTTGAAACACTTAATATGCCAGCCTGAGTTATGGAGAAGCTAATAAATCAAAGCACAGCAGTACCCCACTTATCCGTCCTATTCGGAACCGATACATAGCTAATAATCTGGAGTGTATAAAGAAAAAACTCCAATATTAAATCAACTCAAATATTAAGTACAAATTAAAAAGCAATACAAATTCAAAAAATATGTAGGTTATATGTATATTACTAGAGGAGGAAGTTAAAGTTATAAGACTACTTTAATATAATTTTTTTTTAATTCTTTAGATCCGTGATATTAATTAAGTGTACAAACGACAAAGTCATAAAGTCAGTAATTTTGCTTTACCAAATAAGCGGGGTTCTACTGTACTGAAATATGATAAGGTACCTGACGTTCAGTTGTGGTGGTGGCAGGAAATCAACGCGATGGCGCGATGGCAATGGCGGCTGTCTAGTCCTGAAGGAAGATCTTGATGTAGCTGTGTAGATGTTGAGAAACCCTATAAGCTTCGGAGGTAGTCTGCAAGTTCTAGAAGAATTTGGTTGGTTTGCACCATCATGTCCTGGCATCCTAGTAGGCATTATTAAAAATTGAAAATTTAGCTCATATATCTCTTGTTTTTGAGAACAAGAGATTGTACATATAGTATCATTGTATACGTTAAGTAATGAATAGTTACCTGTAAAATGTTTGTGATCACTTCAAGCTTCGGTCGTAGTCGCTTCGTACTAAGTTGTCAGTGACCCTTCAATGGTGGAATCAGGTAGTCTTGATCTCACATATGATGAAAGCCCCAACATGGAGTACAAGTAAACTTCTAGACTAATTCATGAGAGCAGGGCATATTGGGAGAATGTCCGTCAGTGAAGTCCCAGGTAAATTGGCTAGAGAGGTTCTTCATCGAACATGAAGAGTAAGGAGATCCAACCTCAGATGATTGAGTCCACAAACAAGGCGAGATACCTGTTGCACAAGATGGCAGCAGCTGCTGAAGGAGGTCCAGATTCACTGATGCATCATCGTCATTTAAGTATAAAGGACTCACAATACTAGCAATAAGAATAAGGGAATAGAAAAGCAATGCTGTTTGAAGAATGCCAACAACTAGAAACAAGTATAAGAACCTGAGGATGGCTAAGTCCAAAGAGAGCTACAACGGACCATCTTCACTCCATGAGGGCTTCTGGCAGACTGAGGCACGAAAGGGTTGGGTATTCTGCGCATAGGTGCTATGGTGGGGGAAAGAATGTAGAACCAAATAAGAAACTGAAGAACAAGTATAAGAACCTGAGGATGGCTAAGTCCAAAGAGAGCTACCACGGACCATCTTCACTCCATGAGGGCTTCTGGCAGACTGAGGCACGAAATGGGTGACTATTCTGCGCATAGGTGCCATGGTGGGGGAAAGAATTTAGAGCATAAAGAATAAGAACCTGAGGATGGCGAAGTCCAAAGAGAGCTACCACGGACCGTCTTCACTCCATGAGGGCTTCTGGCAGACTGAGGCATGCGAAATGGGTACTCTGCGCATAGCAGTTTTGGAGGGG
>NW_027108624.1:1764734-1775344 GCF_000696795.3 Halyomorpha halys | reverse complement strand
ACAAAAAAAGAATAAGAACCTGAGGATGGCTAAGTCCGAAGAGAGCTACCACGGACCGTCTTCACTCCATGAGGGCTTCTGGCAGACTGAGGCATCCGAAATGGGTACTCTGCGCATAGCTGTTTTGGAGGGGGAAAGAATTTATAACAAACCAAGCCCTTCATAATGATGACTAACCCATGGTAAAGTGGTCAGCATTGTTATTTGAGAAGCTTGCTCAGAAAAATGAAGGAACAGAGCACTGTTGTTTAAAGAATTCCATGAGAAAGAAATCAAATCGACAGTGGTTGGAATGTATAAAAATGGACCATTGTTCACAAACATCAAAGGCAATTAACTTGCGCCAATAAATAAAATAGGATCAAAGTGTATTATTGTTTAGGTTCTCAAGACCATCGAAAAAAATAATTCTCAGCACCATTAAAGTAAAACAAATTATTTATATTATCGACGTTCATATTGATCGCATTTAATAAATATGAACAGGGAAAGATTATTTTTTTTAAAAAATGAATTTTTTTTAACTAAAGCAATGCCGACTTTATCATGTTCTTTATCGCTTTGATTTTTGTTTCGTTCTAAATGATTATGTTTCGTTGGCTTGATTGTTCGAATATAAAACTTGAATCACAACAGAGTTTATTAACGAAAATTTAAGGTTTATTGTAAAAGGATAATAATTTTACCCTAATAAGCTTAAAATTTTTCCCTAAAATAAAATTCGATTACATTAACAGACACAAAAAACTGACTGTCTTGTCGCTTTTCCATTTAGCAATCGAAATTAATCCCATGCACATTCATCACTCAGCTTTTCTTCACATATTACGTTTTATTGCTTTAGCACTATAAAATAGGCAATGCAAATCTCTCACATAGAAGAGAGGACTTCCGCTATAGGCGTTGCTCGTGCCCTACATGATATAAAAATGCCCTGGACTCATCATCATCACCGTCATCATAGTCACTTCCTCTTCTACCGCTGTGAGGTGTGAGGATCCCTCTTATAGAATCTTCCCCAAACGTATCTCTCTTGAACCAACTCTCTTCTATTCCAATCCATTCCACGCTTCCTGAATGCCTCCCTTACACTGTCCTCCTAGGAGATGCAAGGCCTTCCATCTCGGTCTCGTAGATCTTCCTGGCGCTTCTATCCACACTAAGAAGAATGCCCTGGCCTCAGTTGAGAAAAACTCTGGAATCTACTAGAGTCTCCACTAGCGGGAGGGAAGGATAAACCTATTTCGGAGTTCCCCAGGCTGATTGTAAAGACTGCTTATAAGTATCTCTGGTTTAAACCGATAAATTTAAATTTAACAAGTTAAATAATAAATGATAAAAAGGGATGGTTCTGATTAAACTTCCACAAGTTGATGAATGATTGAATGGTTGGGGAAATATATAGACAAAGTGGGAACATTTATTTGGAGGGTGGAGGTGTCAATCAGCGAATTTTGTTACTTGGATAGCAGGTCAAAATAACGTCCTCATAGTGGTATATACATTCCAACTATTTTTAATTTGCAGTTGATGTTTATAAGTATGAGAAGGATGAGCAAAATTGAGCGATTTTGTTGTCTTATCCTGTATCAGTTTGGGTTAACAAGACATGCCAGTAACTAATAACATAATTGCAAACTATGGAATTTGAATCATTTTAAAACTATTTATACCTCGATTAGGATTCAATTTATATGAGTTTTGCGACGCGACTTGACCACTATATAATATAAATAGATTTTGAATTTCAGGTTTAAAATTAATATTAATCGAAAGATTTTATTAATTTGTTTAAATTAATAAGAGAGAGAGAGAGAGAGAAATGTTTTATTCATCCATGCTGCCTAAATACATCGGGTTGCTACATTATACAGCATACTAATCAATCCGTGATCGGACATATATAAATTACATATATTTACATGAATAATAAAAAAAGAAAGAAAACAGTTTTTTTCCCCCAGTTTCCTTTTACAATCAATTCCAGTCTAAATACTAAATACAAATATTTCAATTCATTCATTTTTTTCTTTCCCTTTCTTGTCCCTTCCATTTAACAATTTTTATTTCATTTGATCTACAAATTCACTCTCCCGAATTCCCCCTCTCAGATTCTCCTCAGAACAAATTAACTATTAGACAGAAATGCGAGATCAAACCAGAAAAATAATGGTCACACCAGTAAAGTGCCTTATCACTGAGCCACTACCAATCACAAACTATATATAATTATTTAGAGAGTTCGAAGGTAACCCCTCTGTTTTAACCACCTCCTCCCCCCTCCTCACATCACACGTTGAAAATATAATGTTCAAAAAGTATATAAAATATTCTTTACAAAAAATTAATAATTAACGCATAATTTCAATTCAATTGTACGCCCGAAAAACAAAAAAATTGTGATAAACTTGTGATCATATTTAAATTGTCTTAAAAACCTCGACACATGCATTTTGATTTAAACTTCCATTTTAAAAAAAAATGTATGCACAACCAAATCAAATATAATTTCAATACATCAGAATCTATATTTCTAAATTCATAAACCGTATTCTTGCATATTCGTAATCATAAAAATAAGGGGAAAAAAGTACAAACTTGCACATACATATTTCTTTAATCTTTAATCAATCGTATTTAATATTCATACATGTTTATAA
Organism: Halyomorpha halys; assembly: GCF_000696795.3. NCBI lineage: Eukaryota > Metazoa > Arthropoda > Insecta > Hemiptera > Pentatomidae > Halyomorpha > Halyomorpha halys. The sequence goes on along the minus strand of NW_027108624.1, from coordinate 1,772,684 downwards.
AAAAAGATAATTTTATCATTAATTCGAAATTTTTTATTCAAACTAGAGGTTCAACACCAACTATAATTTTATTGATTTTAGATAAAAAGTTTTCAAATTTATTGAAAATATTTTATAACGCGAAAAAGTGATAAAATGGGACATAGTTGAATGAACAGCAGTGTTAGCTAATCAAAATAATTTATTAAAAAAAATTAATTACTCTTTTGTCAATTACTCTTCTGTTTATTAAAATTACGTTTTATGATAATATCAAGAATATAATTTATTATAGATTTAAAGTAGAAGGTGAAGGGAGAAGATAAGATAGTCAACTTCTTAATTTAAAACATGAAGACGGTGTACGATCACCCTATTACCTGAGTAAGACATGAGTATATCGGTCCTATAAATGATTCCTGGTAATAAACTACATTCAATTGTTTCAATAAAACATTATGAGATATCAGTATGCATAGGCCAAGGAAGGGTTATTTATAACGGCACTAGAATAAATAACTCTGATAAGAGATAGATAACTTCAATTTAAAGGTTTGTTCTACTTTAACTGAACCTTATAACACACTTATAGACGCCACTACTAAAATTAAAGAATAACAAAAATATTAGTTATTCGAAATTTTAACAAGTAGTATATAAGATTCAATCGAGTTTCACCATAGGGTAAAACCGAATAAACAATAGATTCAAAAATTTATTAAATACATATTAATAAAAACATACATCTATTATTTTATTTACATTTATGTACTCATACAAATTTATATGTTATATTTAGTACTTTAGTGTATTATACTTATTTATTTTATTTTAATCCTTGTATAAAAATATATACAAACACATGATATACATGTATGTATATTTTTGTTTTACTATTTCTGAGATGTTTATATAATTTTCATACTTTTGAATTAAATTTACTTTTATGTGTGATGGAAAAAAAGAGATAAAATTTGTAGAACTGAAAAAACGGAAAAATTAAACAAATTTAAATAACGATAAAAGCTAGAAAAAATTAAAAAAGAGAAAAGAATTAAAAAAAAGGAAAAAATAAATTTAGAACTTTAGTATATAATGCAGCAATTTTTATAATATAACAATTTTAAAATAATTATTCTGTGATTATTTATATTAATAGGAATAAAAAAAAAATTGTGCTGCACTAGTCATATGCAGTGTGTAAGGCAACCCAATAAAGTTGGGCAGCACAACATTTTTAATAAAGTGCTTTTCTCTTCTTTACACAATTATTTATGTATATCTATTATTTATTATTTATACATTATATCTGTATATATACAGATATTGATAACTTTTTTTCTCGACTGTTAATGATATATATTTTTATGGATCTTGAAGAACAGTCAATATGACAACTATATTGAGACAACGTTTCGCAACTTTATTGGTTTGCGTAGTCATTTCCTACAATAAAAACCAGTTTTCTATAACAAAGGATTTCTTAAACTAATTATTAAAAAACTGCATTTAAATAGTATAATTAAAGATTAATAAGTATTACTATTAAATAAAAACTACAACTAACTTAAGGTTAATGCCAGAAATGAATAGGAGTGAAATGGAGGAAGGTACAAGCAGGGTTAGTTTTGGTTTTTCTGACACGTAACCGTTCTAACAGGTAGTTATTTATTTATTTTTTTGTATTTAGTGTTGTTAATTATGCATTATATGTTTATTAAGTTGGAGTATCATGAATTTAATTTTTTTTTTAATGTTACTCCAACCTAATAAATACATAAGACATGATTAATCATTGTTGTTAACAACATAAAATATAAATGGACAAATAAGGAAATAACAGACTGACTACCTGCTAGAAAGGACGATTGAGGGTTGGAAAAACCAAAACAAACCAACAGCTACCTTCAAACATACATATTTTCTTTTGTGAGGATTGTCAGGTTCAGTCAATAATAAAACTATATTTAGGCGACATATCGAGATTTTATTCTGAATACAGCTATAGCCTATAATGAAAAGACAGTTTTTTCTTTTAATAATATATTTCTTAACTAGTTATAAAACGCTGAAATGTACAGAATACAAATTGAGATTAATAAATAGAAACATTACTTACTACTTTTTGTAACTGATATATTCTACACAACTAAGCATAACATAACTAATGATCCTACATATTATATACAGTATAATCCCCGTTAACCGGAAAAAAATACCACAAAAGACTAAATGATGCTCTAAAAATTAAAAAAATCTAGAGATTTTGCACATAATTATGTAAATTTTGAAAAACAAAATAAAATCACAGACACTCAAAAAATACTTTTTCTATCATTGATAATTCCTACATTGTATAGTTTGTCAAATCCATAATAAAATCTGTAATATACGTGATAAACAGTGTTATTCTAAATTATCTCTAAAATTTTGGCCAAAATGGGAACTGGTCATGGTCCTCAGATGTCCGGTAGACAGGGGTCTATTGTATTTGAATATATATGTATAAAACTTTAAAAATATTAAAAGTAAGAAGAAGTAAATTAAACTTTTTTGAGAGCTACACGTAAATCAAACGTTTCGTATAATTGATCGAAAGCAGATGCAGAACCCCTAAGCTTGAATTCTAATCCAATGATATACAATACAAACTTTTTCTCCACGACCGCCTCGTAAAATTTATCAACGTTTCAATAATCAAAATATTGTGTAGGTTATATTTCTTACCTCCTCCGTAGAATGAAAGAATCAAAAATTCCACTTACCTGAAACATAAAATAAAAATTATACAGGGCTATAAAACAAAAATCTATACAATACACAATTTTTATGAAATAGAGCATATATTAATTTGATAAAGAATATGAAGAGTGGGAGGTAGGATTACGTTTGAAAATGAAAATAAGCTATGTAACCCTTTTGGTCATATTTTCTTTCATTTTTGTATGTTAAGCTCAAAAACACTGATTTTAACGAACTAAGAAAGTATGTAATGTGAAGAATATGATTTTCATTTTTACATTACTTGAAAATGATTTTGATAAATACATTTTTTATACATAATCTTTACACTTTCTTGAGAATATATTTAAATAAATAAATTGTATCCAATTATAGTCACAACACAATTTTTATTTCTTTATCAGTCCGACGTTTCGGCCAATTCGGCCATCCTCAAGGAAAATTTTAATACAATTCTAGAACCTCATCATTAAAAAAACAAAACAACTTTATGCAGGCTATATTACTTTCAGTCCACAAATTACACCAATTTGTCAATTCTTCACATTAATTTTATTTTTATTTATTTATTTAATGTGATTTACAACTGTTCAAATAATAAATACAATAAGTAAATATGTTGTATGTTTTATTTACATTTGAAAATCTTGGGAAGGAACCACCCATTAATTTAAATTAGAAGGTCCCGTGGCCATCTTCTTTTCAGACCCCTCGGGGGATTATCAGGGATTGTTAAGGATGAGAGATTAAGAATTAATGGGTTAGGATGGGTAAGGAGTTTGGAATGAAAAGACGTATATCTGTTTTGGGCCAAAGCTGTAACGAATGGGATGTTAAGGTCTTTGTGGATGCATTCATTTGTAACGTAATAAGGAGTATCAAGGATTTTACGTAGGATTTTGGATTATAAGGATTGGAAGCGGGATTTCATGGTTTGGCAGAGCCCCAGAGCTCAATTCCATATGTCCAAATTGGTCTGATTATCGTAGAGTATACTAATTTTTTGTATGAATGGGAAATTTAGAGCGTTAGTCAAGTAGGAGTTATAGCAATCAGAATCTACGAGCAGTTTCTATCACATTAAATTAAAAACTAATACTTTTTATCACAGTCACCTTCTCGATTGTCCTTGAGGATGGCCGAATTAGCCGAAACGTCGAAACTAAAATTTGAATAAAATTTATTTATTAACAAAAATACATTTTTAGTTAATAAATAACAAAAAAGTAAACCTCTTTATACAAAACAAAAATTCCTTTTTTATTTTCTTACTTCACAATTTTTCCCCAATCAAGGATACCCACAATATGAGGTTAATGGACCCCAGAGGGCTCCCAAACCAACAGGGTTAGCTCACGGCTTCAGTAACAGAATAAATATCGTCATATATAATGAGATTTAAAAAAATAAATTAATAAATCAGCATTGTAAAAAATGTAATTAATAACCAATCTGAATCAATATTTATCTTTTTTATTTCGGCTAATTAATCATTGTTAGCAGTCTGAATAACATATATTCACTAACTAAATTATATAGTTCAAAATAAATTATATGGCTAGTGAGAAAATGTGTAGGAGGCAATACCGGATTGAGAACTACCTATTCCTGGCCCAATCAACAGAACATTTATTAGGGATTTCGAAAAATATTAAGGAAGCATTTATCAAACTGCGTGCTCAGGTGGTCTGTACCGCGAAAAAAAGATGGCATACGATTGCCTCGTTTATAGGGAACAAGCAAGAACAAATGTTCCATTTCACGATTAATAATAAATCTTTTTTTGGTAATGATTTCGTACGAAATTCAATTTCAAAACGTTTACCAAAGAATATCCGTGAACCTAATTAGGTTCTTGATATAATAATCAATCAACTGATGTCTAAAATCAGGATTGTTAGACTTGGGTAGGGGACACTCTAGTGATGGGAGGGGAAAAGAAATTGAGCGAGTCCGTGATGAACCATAAAAGAGTCAAATAAGTGTTTCATTGATTTAATGAAACAGTCATAAAAAATAGTACCATAATATTTTGCGAAGCACAAACAATATTGAAATTAGATTTAGAAATCACTATAATTAATTTCTATATCACCAGTAATAAATAGAGAGGAGCAGTGTCAATTATCTGGAAACTTAAGAACATGAAGTAGGAAATAAATCGTTAAAAAACTATAATTTTAATTTATTTGCAATTAATTTGTATTATTACAGCCACATTATCATATCTTAGGCGCTATGACCTACTCATTAATAGTATCTTGGTTCAAAAGAATATATTAGTAATTTAATTAGACGTTTCGAAAATTGATCCCCATTTTCAGAACTAAAAATTAACAGTTTCAATCACATTATTTCAGCAATCACATATTAAAAATAACTTAATTGAATAATAAAAAACAAGACGATATAATACAATAAATTAAAAATACCTTATTCTTATATTTACAAGTTTTCCATCTCTGTAAATTTAAAATATTAATTACAGATATTTTGTCATGAGACACCCAGTATATATATCTTTATCCACAGACTGTCAAACAGCTTGATCCTCAAGAACTATTGCGATTCTCCATCCTATATCTAGCTTTATCGTAAGTTTAATTAACATATTTATCCCTCTAGCTATAATTTTCTCAATTTTTTATCATGGGACTCACTGGCCATTGATTAATCCAAGTTGTTTTATTATAAAAATTATATCTTATCAACTTGCATATATGGATATACTAGATAGATGAATTCGTGTAGAAAATATGAACATTGATAAGGCAGCATTATTACAGAACAACCAACCGGAGAAGACAACGTTCTCTTAGAAAACTAATTAAAAAAGACAATTAAAACGAACATTTGAGTTGCCGATTACATTGCAACACAAACTGTAGATAGATGCATTAAGCAAGCGCAGTGATGAACTTAAAATTTTTACTGTTTTTTTTTTAAATTTATTTATTTATTGAAATAAACAACTATATAACCAAATACAATAAGTAAATGTTATAATTTTTGAATCAGAACAATTGATAATATCTTGTGAAGGAATTACTAATGGTAGCACTTTAATCGTTGTCTTAATAAAGAAGATCTCGTAGTCATCATCTTTTCAAATGCCTGGGAGGATGCTCGAAGCGTTTTTCAAGTCTGTATGTAGTAATCAGAGTCTAAGAGCTATGAAATAAACTAGACTGAAGTCTATATGAAATAAAATAGACTGACGTAAGGCAATTCCTAGTAAGTAAAATGAGTCTTAAGTATGTGTTCAACAGGCGTTTAAAGAGGATACTACAGGGCAGGATGCCATGGGTTCATGAAGAAGAATAAAAGTGATCTCATTGTTTCTGTAAGGATTTATTTCAATTCTCAAGTTATAACACCATTCTTTAATAGATGTTACGCATAACTGCAGATTTTGGGATGCAACAGTTAGGTCATTGCTTACAGACAGCAAACGTTTTTACAGTCTTTAACGTGTTTCAAAGTTCATTCAACCGAAAGATTAGTAGGTGTTGTAAGACCACACCTAATGAGATGTAATTAATTAACCTTATTAATGACTTCTGGTTCGCAGGCCAGGCTCCTTGAAGCAGTCTGTCACTTGATGTCACGACAACGGCATGCTCTTAGCTGATCGGCATGGCATCATTCTTCCAGCTGTCTCTCAGGGCGAGGGAGAAATCTGACTGGGCCGAGAAAGTTACTCTTACCGTGAGCTGGCCACTTCCTCTCCCCGAAGCTGATAAAGGAAAATCGCTGGCCTTTAGGGGAAAATACTCCTGGTTGCGTTACCAAATGCGCTAGAGAAACCTTCCACTCAATCAACGTTGAATACCACCGAATGAGGCGATGCAAAAACCCACAGAAATGGACAAACTTACCGAAATCCTAAACACTGACCGCAAAGATTTCCATATCTTCTAAAATAAAACTTTAATTTTTTTTTTGTAATTACAAAGTAAATCATTTTTATGAATTTGATACAACCAATAAAAAGAATGTACCTAACCAAAAACAGAAAACTACGAGGTAGAGTTCTAAACTTCAGAAAGTTCAGATTCTAAAGTTCCTATTAAAAATCATCTATTTTTTCCAAAATAATCTTTCAAGATATATGGAGATACTATTAGGCTTTGAAGATTTATTGTAAATAACTTTATTTTGGTTATTTTTCGATTTTATCCCTACAAAATTTTTATTTATTTTCGAGTTTTTGTTTATAAACTAATATGTTTCATAATTATATTTTATATTATATCTAGGAAACTTCTAGGGCCAATTCTAAAGCTCAATTGCGACAAAAAATTCCCTCTTAACCATCATCTAATTTTTAAACAATAGTAAATTTAATTATTTTCTTACATTTAAATTCTTTGACCTTTCCAAAAAATCCGAGGATTGGATAGGTATTAACAAAAACAATATTAATAATAAATCATAACTACTTCTAATCCGTTTAAACCATATATTCCATATATTATCCAAATACGTTTAAACAACAAACTACTAGAGACTAGCTGTGCCCGACTCCATACATTTCTTACCAAACCAATTTTGGTTAGAAACTGCCGTATTCAAACCCAATAAAGGATCATTCTCTGATAATCCTAAATTGGACGACAAAATCGAAGAAATTCTAAAATTTAAAATAAGTCTATACGTAAACACGAAATTTTAAAATCTAAGCCTCCAATAGCCCTATAATGAACCTAAAATAAATCCATATGTGAGCGCGGGATCTGAAAGTCAACTAGTTTTCAAAATCTACTCCAACCTCAAAACCAAAAAAAATCTGAAAAGTTAAAATAAATCGATACTCGAAAAAACGATCGTTTATAGAAACTTTATAGAAAAGTACTTATTTATGAAACAACAATAATTACAATTGAATGGACTAGGGCAAGTATGAAGCAAGCCACAATTATGAAGGCAATTAGAATTTTGTAAAAATAGCTGCTTTGTTTTCTATACAACATAGAATATGAACAAAAGAAAACATTAAATAAAAATTGTGGAATTTTTTCGAAACAGCTTTAGTTAATCATTATAAAGTGACTTCTAATATCCTTGTTCCGAGCCCTTTAATTGTAATTAAACGTTATTGCTATTAATTATTATTATAAACCGTTTAAATTCTTTCTCAAACGCATAAGTTCATTCCAATAGTATCAATAGAATCATCTTGAAAAAACAGAGGAATTTTAATTTTAAAAAGTCGATAGAAAAAAAAAT
>NW_027108624.1:1742049-1764399 GCF_000696795.3 Halyomorpha halys | reverse complement strand
CCAAATTACCATATCTGCCTGTAATTTTTCTTAACTCCACATAATTTATTTATTATATTACAGCTAGGATTAGCAATGTGCGCTTAGTAATAGTAATTCTCGTATATTAAGTAGTGTTTAGTAACATTATTGGATCCTTATTTGCAGTTTTTTATTCTCATTGTTATATTAATTCATTAATTGTAAATTTGCAGCTTTATTATTCACTTCAAAATCCTTTCAGTTATTATTATTATTATTTTTATTTAATTTAATTATTTTATTTTTATTATTTACTTTAGTTATATTTTAATATTTGTTAATTAAATTATTAGTTGTATCACTTGCGATCAATTCATATGGTTCTTATCTAGCTTAAAAATTGTACAGCCTCCAAATCGCTCTCATAGTCAAAACTGTAATATTTACATTTCACTTATGTCTATCGTTTTTATGTGTTATTTTGGCACCGACCGATAGATGTTGTCATCTGGTCGGATCATATTGGATGTAATTTTTTAAATGAATAAAATAAAATAAATCAATTTTCATAATTTTAAATTAAAAATTAATAACTTTTTTTTATGATACGAAGCGCGGATCAGGCCATTTTCTCTTACGGACATTATCCACGTTGGTGAAAACATTATTTTAAAATAATGAAAATTTGTAGGAAGATTTTTAAACGAACCCTACGCAAAACCACTTAATCATCATTATCTAAGTCATGCAGGTCTATTTATCAGCTCTTCAAGGTTCGTACTTGACTAAATGGATTTCAAACCATTAATTCCGAACATTAAATGTATGAATTCCAAAGATTAAGGTAATTTTTTTCCGCGCCTATTTTTGGGTATATTAGTGAGAAACCGGATTAGGAATATGTAACCTAAAATATTAGTTAAAATACGCCATATTTTATATTTATATTTATTATTATATTATATTTCACAAAATAACCTATTTTAATAAAAAAATGAAACATTTATTTTTTACAGCAAATAGCTAATTCTCTTACTTCACTATTATTGTATATTAACATAAAGGTAATTTTCAAATAACTCAACTCTTTAACTTTTCTTCCTTTAATATAAGAAATTCTTATGCAGTAATTTCGTGACAGAAAATTAAAAAAGTATATTCCGCCTTTAACCAAAATCAATCAATACACCCAACACAAATTCAACAAACAAACTATTTTAATAAAAATATATTTATGTATAAACAAAACAAAAATGAGTCATATAAATATTATTATATTATAACATAAATGTGAAAACAAAACAATCGAGTAAAATTAAATATACGCTAGCATAAACCATATATATATTTTTTAACTTATTAGAATCGAATTGAAATTATTTTCTATCCAGGTTAATGCTGTTGTTTTTCTCATTTTCTAGGCTTGGCTCATTAATGGACATATTAATCATAGCTTATTGATATGAATATCAAAGCTATACACATATATATATAAAATTATTGATTTATAGATACATATTATGAATTATAAACGAGAAAAATCAACAAGAATATTATTAGTAAACATTATTCAAATATAAACTGAAACACCAGCGTTAAAGTGTATTCATGAGCAGAATTATTAGCCGAAATGTGATTGTGTCTAATCCCGACATCACGAACACCCTTCCGACAAATATTCTAGAAGGTTCGCTGTCAAGAAATAAATGCTGTATATAACCCTTTATAGCTTATAATTAACCCATGAAAAATAAATACGAAAAAATGCAATTATGTTAGTAAAGCGGGAGAAATCACACTCCACAGTGAAGTATGCACGTAATGTCTCGGAAAATTAACAATATTTCACTCACAATCAGTGTTGAGAAATCCAATATGCATTTTGCTATAGCATCAGGAAAAATCTTTCAACAATTATATAAATTTATGCCATTCATGAAAGAGAGAAGCATTTAATTCTTCATTCATTATCAGTTAGTGATTAAACATGAACTGGGTCCTTATAATTTTAAAACAGTATGTTGTTTTTTAGGAAAAAATAAACACGATTAAGAAAAAACTTTGTAAATTTACAGTTGCTACCAAAAAAAATATAATTCTTTTTTTTTATTTTCATAATTTGTGATCAAAAATAAATATTTAGATAATATAATTTTTATCTATGATTTACAATTATTTTTATTCTTTAAAAAACTGAAAAATGAGTTGCTAGTATTTTGCAAAATTGTGAAACTTGGTCTCTTACCTTCAATATTCAGGCGAAAAATATTGAGTTCTCACGGGTAGCATCTTCACACCATTTTAAATTGAAACCTCCAGCAATAAAACTAGATGTTACTGGCAATGAACTACCAAAATGAAAAATTAAAAAAAAAGAAACAAAGATAAATCCGGGTTTCGGAGACTACAGAATATGCAAAACAGCAGCGCACATCTATTTCACTTACCACTTAGAAAGGTGAAAATTTCAAATAATAAATTTTTGACATCCTTTATCAATGAAAATAAATATTTTAGGTTTTCTACAGAAGCGAATAACGAATATCAACATCCTGCCAAGAATGAAACACTTTAACGAAAAATTTACATGACTAGGATCGGGAGAGATCGGACATACTCGGCTATCTGAGATTTTCCAATCTCTAAACTGCTGCTTTATCTATTTGTTAATTTATAAATTCTTTTATAGTTTATATTTATGTATTTTTGTTATTATTAACAATATTGAAAGATCAATTATTTCAGATAAACCAAAATTTAAGATATTTTAAAGAAACCTTTTTTTTTTTAAATTATATATTTAAGTCCTGTTTAACTATCTCAGTTAAGACATCAATCACATATTAAAGCTTACTTAATTGAACATTGATATACTGACATCATCAAAATCGTTGAAGCCGTTTTTGAGAAAATCGAAAAAATGTAAATAATCGATTCTTTAAAGAAGCACTTCTAGCAAGTCGATTTTATCGAAAAAGTTGCTGCTACTTCCCAGTTATATACCTACAATAAATAAGTAATTTATGTTTCGCAAAACTTTTCGTTTTTTATGTACAGACCATTTCGCATGACATTTTTTAGACTTTATTTTGTTATTTTTTTTTAGAAATAAAGGGATTTGATAAAGATTTTACGGATTTTGGATTGTAAGGATTGGATACCAGAGAAATTCGATGGTTTAGTGGAGCCCAAAATTTCAACTCCGTATGTCCAGATAAGCCTTATTATAGTCATGTAGATCAGACTTTTGTAATAGATTGGAAGTTTAGACCGCTTGACTAGTAAGTGATGTAGTGTAAGCGGAATTGACGTTTAGCTTCCTGTTTTTCAGACTTGCATGAAGATTCAAAGTTAGTCGTTTGTTCAAGGATCTGTTCTACAGGGGGTAAGAGCAACATTATTAAGAGATACTGTAGGGCAGTAAGTAGGTTTACTACTTGGTTATTTGGACTCAAGGGACTTGAAACGTGTATTTCTGTCGAAAACTCGAATCCGAAATTTCACATGATTGCAATACGTTGGCTTACTACATATTCCACTCATAGATAGGTCAAAGTTAAAAAAAAAAATTCACAAACGCAATAAAAAATTACTATACAGATTTAGATAAAAGAGGTAATTAAAACATCATTATATCCTCCTCGCCATGCCAGGTGTTTTGCCAAAATAACAAATCTTGACCAATATCATACAACCCTCAAAATATTACTGCTGAATTCCACCCTCGAGAACTTTTGATTCCGGATGATAAGCCATTGATGTGGCTTTGACGAATTGCAAGAAGTCCCGTCCTGCGACTGCTACGTGACCAGGGATCAAATGCCCTAATGCAGCTCGATACCCAGAGATCGTCTGTCAACGGGGATATTCAGGGCTGGGGGGGGGGGCCTTATACGTCCCTTATTGGCTGCCTCTTCCGGGTTATTTCATGGAAGATGCCGTTCTTCGGAATGCAATCACTGGAGAAAAACCGGCATTTCTTGACGGAGAATATCTCCACGTTATTTTCTTAAGATGTATGTAAGATTTTCATGAGGTTGTAAACGTTGGAAGTGCGAAAAGAAAGGCAGGAAAAAACGGATCATCATTCTTTTAAAAACCCAGGAATGTCATGGATATCGCTTAAATAGAAGCGACATTTGGAAATCCAGATAAAGCAAACCAATCAAATTGAGCGGGAAAAAATCTCTCTAAGACCACATTAAACTCACCGGGTTGACTTTATATTTTATAAAAAAAAAAAAAAAAAAAAAATGATTATACAAGAAAGCTTTTAGGAGCCATAATAATATCTGAAAACCAAAATAACGAATAAAAAACTACAAATTAATTTTCAAACAAAAAATTTTTGAATAAAAAGCCCAAAAATAATAGTAGTCTCATTGTTAACTGTGTTGAAAATGTTGAATCATGGATAAATGTAAAAAATTGACAATCCTCAAGGCTCTCTGGAAATTAGAAATAACTATTTTGAAAAACATAACATAATAATAAATTTTCCCCAAAGTATAAATGAAAAAACATCTTAGTGTATACAATTTCAAAAGTGAGTTGCGTATTTAAACATTTCATGTGTAATTTAGATTAATATATTGTAGATGAAAAGTCCCCAGAAAAAAATGACCTAGACTTAAAGCCAATACATCCAAGAGTAGAATTTATGAAACCAGATAATTTCAATAATGTGACTGGAATAATGTGGGGTGTATGAAAAGGAAAAAGCTTGAAAATTGCCAAAGGAAAAGAGCGAAACGTGCCTGGAATGTGAAATGTGGAATATGTGCACAAAACAGAATAGTCAAAAATAAAATAAAAACCATCCATTTTAGACAATATTTTGAGTAGTTCAAAATTACCAAACTTGTTATCTGAAATAAAAACAATTAATTATCTAATCATGGTAACTTATCAAAACAAAGTCGGTGAGTTGAGTTTATATTGTAACAAGTTAGCGAATTGTTACCATCAGATCTTTAAAAAAAAAAAAAAAGGAGAAAAGAAAAAAAACCTGACCATTTTAGACAATATTTTGAGTAGTTCAAAATTACCAAACTTGTTATCTGAAATAAAAACAATTAATTATCTAATCATGGTAACTTATCAAAACAAAGTCGGTGAGTTGAGTTTATATTGTAACAAGTTAGCGAATTGTTACCATCAGATCTTGTTAAAAAAAAAAAAAAAGGAGAAAAGAAAAAAAACCTGACCATTTTTTTTTAAAAGTCACTTTGACTAATTTTATGATTATCTGCAATTTAGATGTAGTTAATACACTCAACTTCCAATATTAAAGTTAATTATCTCTAATTTACTAAATAGGACGCATAAAAAATATCGTAATTTGGTTTCTGTGATATACTATAATTTAAAACACATTTTTAATAATGAATTAATGTGTTTGAAATTTACTCATATATTATGTAAATGATTCGTCGTACAAAGAAATATCAAATGACGAAGCAGGTTCTTAGTTACTATAACCACCTACCTACGTAAGGCAATAATTTTCATTTCGCGCACATTTACTTTTATTTTGTTTAGCTTTTAATGACATTATAAATGTGTTTATTGATAATGGATTGTTCTTTCGAACGTTCTTCCTCCTAATTATTCACTTATTTTGTATTTTTTAAATATGTTTAGGCTTAGATTTTATATTTCAATGTTTAGTAAATATGGTAAACAGATAGTTACATAGGGGACTGATGCCTGTTATACATATGTAGGACAGACTGTATTCACAACTAAAAACTCTCTTCTCTCTAACTGCATTCCCTGTTAATCGAAAAAAAAAAAGAAGTAAATAACAGAATAATTTCAAGTAGATTCTAATAGCATTTGGGACTATTAATTTAACATAAAAAAAGTAATATTAATAATAAAGCTTAGCTAACTGGAATGTTCAATACCGATACCAATCGTTCTTTACATACATCTGTCTACTAACGCCCCTCAAACCCAAATCTACTAAATCAATGTTAATCCTCCCATCTACTTTTCGGTGAACCCATCGGAAGTTTAGTGTTTATTAACATTTAAGGGATCTGTACCATTACCTTACACGCCCATCTCATTCGCCGCAATGCTACGACCTGAATTATATTTACCGGATTCACTTTCCTTTAATTCAGCGTAGTGTAAGCTTCTGAATTCTCCTAATAAAAAAGCTGAGGTGAAAAAAAGGTTATTTCACCCCAATTTTTGATTGACAACTATGTATAATTACTAGCCTAATTGGTGAGTCTGCCAAGTATAGCTAGGGGGAATACAGAATTAGGAGTTATAGTTTTCATATTTTCAAAAAAAAAATCACAACAAATTATCACTTTGTGAATTTGTTTTTTAAAATACTAATTCTACCAAGATAAAAGTCATAAACTGGTTTATAGTACATTTAACTAACTTTAATTTGAGTGCTGGCAGACATCTGTACGTCTTATGTGGTTTCTGAGATATATTTTTTCATTAATAAAAATTTTTGTCCAAATAGCTAGAGATCAGCATTTTATGAATTTAGTTTGTTTAATAACATGAAAACTACTACTCCTACAAAGATAAACGTCATACACTACTTTATAGTACATTAAATGGACTTTTATTTGAGTGTTAATAGACGTTAATACGTCAAATAGTTTTTGAGATATAGTTATATTTCTAGTTGTTCGGATAAAATGTTTCATTTTTGAAAAAATATATCTCTAGGACCGTAATACGTACATGTGTCCGCCAGCACTCAAAAGAAAGGACTTATTATAAAGTAGTTTATGACACGTATCTTCGTATGAGTAGTAGTGTTTATGATAATCGCAAATGAATATGAATTTCTTCTTCTTTTACTGGCACAACAGGCGCAATAAGCTGCCCTTGGCCTGCTCAACGGCCGCCAACCATCTTTCTATATCTTCTGTAAGGGTAACTGGGATCCTAAGTTGTCGCAGATCCCGCCTCACAGCATCCCTCCATCGGCCCTTCGGCCTACCACCTTGCCGCACACCATCCGGAACGTAACTGTACAGTTTATGTGCCGCTCTTTCCTCGCTCATCCTCATTACATGGCTAAGCCATTTAAGCCTCTGTATTCTTATGTACACGGAGATGCTACATTCCTTATAGAGCCCAAAAAGTTCACCATTTTTCCTTCTTCGCCAATTAACATTCTCGCATACGGGCCATAAGATTCTCTTCAGAATTACTCTTTCAAACCTGTCTAGCAGGTTAATGCTTTTATTGCTTAGGGTCTAGGTTTCTCCACCGTATGCGACGACTAGCCTATGAAAATAAATTTGGCACATGAAAATTTGTCAGAACAACTAAAAATCAATTTATTTTAGCAAATATCATGAAAACTCCTACTCCTACGAAGATAAACTACTTTATAGTCCACTAAACTAGCTTTAATTCGAGTGCTAATAGACATCTATACGTCAAATAGTTCCTGAGATATAGATTTCTCAAAATGAATTCACTAATTACTGATTTTTCAGTATATTCTGTACAATATTTTTATGAAATGGTAGTTTTTGAAAAGCTATTTTTCGAGTTCTATTGAACGTAGCTATATTAGTGCTCACATTTTAGCACATTTACTCCAATTTTAATGATGTTCTCTGAGATGTTCTAGTGTTGTAGGTAATTTTAAATATTTAGAGCATCGAATGAAAAAAAAATTTTTTTTACGTTTTAAAAAAGCCGCTATTTTTTATTCCCACTACCTATACTTGATAGACTCATCAATTTTAACTACCAATTATACATAATTTTTATTTAAGTAATGAAAATCTCCACTTGGGCTCTTGTACTATCCGGTTGGCTCATCCTTTTTTGGTCCGAATATTTTACGTTATATTTAAGATTATTTTCAAAATCCTTAAGGCACTGTTCTTCCCTTAGAGTGTAAAAGGCTACGTTTCACATCCATGCAGATAGGGGGAAGGATAATTATTTTTTAAATTCTAACTTAAAAGATTTAGAAAGCTAAGAAATTTCGAAATAGAAAAATAAAAAACTTTTCCCGCAAAAAAAAAAAAAAAAAGGTTGATAAATTACAACAAAAATAGATGAACCGTTTGAGTGAAACAACTAAAATAAGATACCAGTGATATTGGTAAGTAATTAAAATACTACCTATACGTTTTATGAGAAAAAAAAATCACAATTACACTAGAGAAAAATGTAATTAAAGCTTTATGTGGTAGAAATTATTAAAATATAGAAAAGGGAGTTTGTTAACTTGTCACCCGTTTTTCTTTTAAATCGTAAAGGTGGCTGTCAAACACATACTATTCCTAAATCCCTTTATTATTGACAGTTCCCTCGAACAGTAGTATCGATTTAACATGATATTCATTTACTTTATAATAATATTGGCTATTGGAAAACAGATTTCTTTCCTATTAATTCACATTTACAACAAGCGACTATACAAGCTCCCTAACCACATGTATACATTAAATAAACCTCTAACTATTTTTTATACATTAGGAGAAGATGGTCAAGGGTCCGGTCAGAAAAAAAATTATTTGTGCCAACGTTTCGACCTGAATTTTTGGCCTTCATTGGACTAAAAAACAAAAAAAGGTAAGAACCATCACCCAGAGAAACTTGAAAATAAAGGTAAATAATAAACAAACAAATTTGGAGAAATATGATTAATCTTTGGTATTTTTATCTCTTTGGCGCAGCGATTATGACAATATACAATTGAAAATGAGTAATTTTCTGAAAAATTCGTTATCTCAGAAACTAGTTGACTTATAGGTGTCAATTAGAGCTCAATTTGGAGCTTCATTAAATACGCCATGAAGTAGATCATAATTATATTCTCCGTAAGAGTAGTCATTTACATGATACTTGCTAAAACGTTGGTTTCGAAGTTTTTTAAAAACTATAAATCGGAAAATATTCAATGTAAGGAGTTCTATTAGGACTTAATTTTAGACTCGTTAAATGCTTCATTATTTCTTCTATAATGATTATTTTTCTTTTATCAGTAGATTTTAAGACATCTACCAAAATCAATTAACAATAGAATATTTAGTTATCAATAACCTCGGAAATAATTGTGCTGAACTCAATTAGGATTCAAATAGAAGCTAGCAAAATCCACAATAAAGTAGTTTATAATGATATAATTATACTTATAATACTTTAGCAGTTAATGGCAATAAACCTAAAAATATGCGGCGGCTATTTTGAAAAATTTGCAGCATTAGGCCAACACATCTCTAATTAATGGTAAACCTTGTCACATAAATATCCTTTTAGAAATTAATTCATACTTAGTTCCAGAAACAGTATTTTTTTTTGTTATTTTTACTAGAATAAAAAAAAAAAAAAAAATATCACATAAAAATTCTCTTATCCACAGTTTGATTTTCTTGTTTCATAAAACCACGAAACTCAAGAGTGTTTTGCTTTATATAACTAGTAACCACTAGATCAGAGTGAAGGATACTATGTGATAAGAAAGACCTTGGGGAAAAAAAGAGATAAAATTGAGAGTTCTAAAACTGTATGATATTCATTTAGAACAATTTATGAATATAAATAAAAATAAAAAAATAAATAAGTATCACTATTTTCAAGGAACCATTATGCAATTTCAAGACAATGGAGTTTCGTTCGACAACTGATATAAATAGTACACTTAGTTAGAACCCCAGGCCATATTAATATAATGGCTGTAGAAATAAGTTTCCGCCGTTTGACTAAAGATGGCTCCACAAGGAGGTCTCGATGAAAGTTTCTTCCTTATTATACCTCCATGGATTTAAATGAAAATACTTTAAAATAAAAAGAAAAAATAAATATAACTTATTTTCATTACTTATTTAATAATCATGGATGACTTATACAGTAAATTTTGTTATTTCATGTTGATATTCTATTAATTATTTTTATTTTGAATTGTAATATTACAGATATTAATTATTTATGTCTGAGATCTTCGAAACTTCTTTTATATTATAAAATAAAGGAGGGTTAACTTTAAAAGAGAAAAATAAAATAAAAAAGAATCTAGTAGAATTTAGAGTAAAGAAAAAATACAAACAAATTAACATAATTTAATGATAATAATAATTACCAGGGCTGAGAAGTTTAATTAAAAAGAAAAAGCACATTTACAAGTTTAGTAAATAAATTATGATCTGTGTGTAGCAACTTAATAATTCTGGAGGCATAGCTTAACAAGGGGAAGTTATAATAAGAACACCGACTTCGATGAAACCTTTTTTTGGTAATACTAGATCGAAAAAAATAAAATGAGACTTGTGTCCCAGGGTTCTTACAAATGCGCCCTCGAAGCCAAGAAACAATTTATTTAATGCAATTTCTTGTAATATTGTATCTGCATGGATTAAAAGGTTGTTATAGTCCAATCTATTTATGTGTTTGTATAGAACTAGAAAATAATATTGCTGATCGTATTAAATGAATTTTAATGCTTAAAAAAAAAAAACTGATGGAAATGAAACATTAGAAATGTTGATTCTGAGGACTTGATTCTTTTGTGATTATTTTTTTCTTTCTGTATCTTCAAAAAAAGCCAAAACACAATATATATATAAAAGCATGGGATACACATGCAACCAACCAGAAGTGTCAAATTTAAGAAACGATTTTACACATTTTAAAGACTTATTAAAAAAACTGCTCAAACGTTTTTGATGAAACAGGGTCCAAAAATGTAATATTAATTAGTCTTCAATATCAGACAGATCTTATTATCACTGGAATAATCTCAAATGACGAATTTTTAAGAAATCTTACCTTAAATTTTGCTCATTTAAAATAAATTACCAGTTCCCATTGTTAGTAATAAAAAAAAATGGATAAATACAAAATATTAAAGAAGTTGATAAACAATTGGAGGAAAAAAAGAAAAAGGAGTACGAATCCGAAAAAGTCGAGACCACCCGATCGCATTTACGAAGCCCTTTATCGTTTTCTTTTGTTAAACTATTTTATTATTACATATTATAAGCAAATATAATATTCAACTTATTTTACAGCTAGAGATTTTCATTTAATATATAAACAATAAATAAAAAAGGTAACATATTTGTGCTTTTATTAAACATTGTAACACTTCTATATATATTTTTTATTGTACATTAAATGCATATAAGAGCATAAATTCGGCCCCGTGTAATATTCCTATAGGCGACTGCTCCACGTAAGCAAAGGATGACCAACGGTAGCAAGCAGTAAAAAATGTTGCCTCACTGATCCAGGCCGGGTAGGGAAGGTGTCTTGTGAAAGAATGCCACGACCTACCATTGTCCTATCCCAATGCGGCTACACCAACTCGTCTAGTTCATTACAAACATTCATTTCCTGTATTCATAGTTTCGTTAATTAAGCTTAATGACCATTGTATAATCAGTGACTAACAAAACTAAACACATAAAATTATAAACACACATGATTTCTAACTCTGCAACACCCTTAAGTGCAGCCAGTTCTCAAGTATCAAACAAACCAAACCACATGATAGAAATATTACAAGATATATATCGATAGAAGAGATTGCGGTTAATATGGTAACATTCAGAGAAAGCATTGAAAATAAAAACACAAGTTAACATAACTGCATCATCGTTTGCATTGGTCCAATTTAGGTGAATTTTTCTTCTTCTTTTAGATAATTTTATTATCTATCATATTATCATATATATTAACGATTATATGAACAATGGACAGCTGGATTAAAAAAAAAAATTGTGAACTACTTTACCCCAAGCATCATTATGTTTTTTTGAGAATATAATACGGTTAAACGGAACCAATAATATTTTTTTCATATTTTTCAGAAAGATAAAAATCGATCGGTATTTAATAACCTTGAACAAACGTCTTCTTTCTGAGCTAAATGCCATAAAAACGTTTAATTCTGTTCTTAACTTTTTATACCGAAAAAATCAGGGATCGTATCATTATCCACTTCGTTCAGTTCATCAAGTTATATTTCGTTTATTTTCATTTAGGTACTTTGTTAATTGAATTATTAGTCTAATCGCGAGAAGTTAATTCATATTGCACTACTCACCCTAATGAATCTTAGCAGTCTCCACAGCGTACTAATAATCAAAAGTACAACACAATCGTATCTCATTTATTTTTATCATTTCAGTATGTTATTTTGGCACCGAACGATAAGTGTCCTTATTGCATGCGCTTTTCTGAATAAATGAATACAAATAAATAAACCTATTGACCTGCATTTCTAAAACAATGCCAAAGAAAGCACAAGCTTGTTCAACCCTCTTGATCTCTGCCCAAAAAACGACACCAGGGCCCTGTTTCATAATAAAGTACAAACTAATATTATTAGTATTGTCGCTTTAATTTAATAAAATTACACTGACTTCTACATAAGTAACTTTTTAACTCCTGTAATATTACTAATAGTCCTCCCTATTATGAAAAAATATAAGTATTAGTGCAATTACCACGTTGTTTCATTATGATACAGGGCCCTGATGGGACGGCCACAAATTCAGGCAAACTTGTACCATCCAATCCACAGGCTCGCACATGCGCAAATTTGCCATAGTTTGATAAAATGCAATAGCACGTTTAAACTAAAGGGTTTTTCTTATTAAACAACAAAAGGAAGTATTTTTATTTTCAGAGATTTACAGAAAAGAACTTCGTAGGGTGGAATAAAAACATACATGTTTTATTCATCCCGATAATCGTATCCAAGATGTACAAAGTGCATACAATCAGAGCCAATTTTTTTTTTCTTGTATTGAAAAGAAAAAGAAAATTGAAAATATATGTGCTCAGGAATCGTGAGAACGATTCGCTGACAGAGTTATTTCGAGAAGGGGGTGTGGTCTTCATCACGTCTTGATCCCCAAGTTTTTTTCTATGTAGAACGTTTAAGTAAACATCTGCTATGGCGTGGGCGTTCAAACTTCCAGGAGCCCGTTCATGATTCATGTTTAGATTCATTAACTCCAATGACGCTAGCTTACAATGAACTCAGTCGAGTAACTAAACTTCAATTCCGAACGAAACAAACAAAATGTTCCATTTGCAACAGTCAGTAATATATGTTTCTTTTAACCAATTCATTTTATTGGCTACTAAGATTGTTTGAGTTATTCCATATCACCGAACTTTTGTTATGCATTTATTCCAGATTCCTTCGAGAAAAAAAAATTAATTATTTAATCAAAATTGTATTAACTATTGAATTAATAAAGTTTGTACAGACTTGGATACCAACCAAGTACCAATACTAGAAATAATTATTTTTAGATTTTATTCTCTAGTTAGATGAAAAATATTTTTAATACGAATGTCGATTATATTTTTCGGCAATATTGCTTCCAGAGGAATATTTAGCATATAGAGAGGAAAGCCGGGCTACATGGCCGACATATATAACGCTTAGATAGGAGCAGTTACTCAAGCCGCAATAAATATATTTCCCGCTTCTTTGCGGCTATGGCATAAACGGACGGATAGCTAGGAGTTCTCTCTTTTTAAAAGGGTCTTACCCTCGTCGGGTGATGAGAAAATATGCGACGGAAGAGCTAGGGGATTGGAGGCAATCAGGACCTTGTGATTTGTCGGGGGCTCACAGCCGTCAAACGAATGACGATGAATGCGCTAGAGGCTAGACCTAACTACCAGTGATTCGTTGAGCCCTATACAGCGTCATAGCTTCTGACAGGGGTTGCATTAAATTTTAAAGTTTATGGTTTGAAAAAAAAAACATAAATAAGAACTTAAAAGCTAGAATAAGAAGTTGTTAAACCCCTACTAGAATCATAGAAAATGAACTTTTTTTGTTCATGCTAAAGACAATGAGCTTAACTATGGAAAGATATCTAAAATGTTCACTGTATTATTGTACAAAAAGAATCAAAATAGAAACAAATTTTTGATTTATATAAAAATATTATAAACATTTAACTGTGAGAAATAAGAATTAAAAGATGAAAAGGCACGGTTAAAAATGATTGAAAGAACAGAATAGGGCATAATTAAAAAAATGAATAATTCAAATTTAATATTTAATACTAATAAAAAACAAAAATATAAACTTGTAATAGAAACTAAATTCGTGCCACTAAGCCCAACACCATGACTGTAAAAGAAAACCAAATAAAATTTTAATTATATAATTGTTTACAATCCAAACACAACCTAAAAATGGTTATCACGTTATTACCATATCACCTCCTTTCATATAACAAATATTTTTTAACATAACTCAATCACTGAATAGTCATCATGCATTTAAAAAGTCTCTCTTTTGCAGACTAATTGCCCAGTCCAATGATTGAGATATGTTAAAAAAGATTGGTATTGTGTGAGTATGTAATAATGTGAAAACAAGTCTTAGTGGTTGTCTCATTGAAAATGGCCGAAGCGTTAGAGATTTTAAGATAAAGCGTTGAAAAAATATTGGAATATTGAAGTTGGTGTTATTATTAATATAATTGTTTAAGAATAAATTGTTTAAGAATAATTACCTTTCTTTTAATTTTAAGAGAAAGGTAATTATTCTCCTAAAATGTATGACCATTAGCAAGTTTTACTCATTAAATGACATTAATATTGTAATATATTAGCAAGAATGACAAATAGGAGAAAATTATATGTCATATATAGGTTTTTGTTAACAACAGCCTGAAGATGGGAGAAATCTCCCAAAACGTTGCTGATGATATGAAATAAACTATTGTTTTTTAATAAGGAAGAATTTATGTCATTCACTAAATCCTTTTTATTCATTGCTATTTACAACTGTATTTACATAAAAATACATCAAATAAATTTGATACAAGATCAAAATGGAGTGATAAAGGCGTATAGAGAAACTAACCATTGGTAGCACTCTAATCATATTTCTACACTAGAAGGTCTCGAGGCCATATTCTTTCTTCTTCTTCCATTCTTCTTGCCTTGGAGGATTGTCAGACATAGAAGAAACAAGATTAGAAACTAGAGGGTTTTTATGGCTAGAGAGTTTATAATGGAAGGATTGATATATAGTTCGGGCTAGATCGGTTACATTTAGAACATTACTTTAAAAATTTACATAAAAAATAGAAAAACCATTTCTGATGCGGATCAAAATTTTTAATTTTTTCTCTAATAGATTCATAGCAGAATAAAATTTTATAATTTATAGTTTTTGAAATTGAGGGAAAATCCTATTATTTATAAAGAAATAAATTATACAAATGAACAAAAAGCAATCGAAATATATATAAATTTCAGGTTGCTTATAACAATTTAATACTTTTATTATAAACCTTTAAGAATAAAAACTAGGCTTAAAAGCATCTTAAAAGATAAAAGAATTCTTAGCGCGGTTCAAAATAATAGAACTAATGGAATGGGGGAGGGGTATAAGTAAAAACTATTTTATAAATAAATGGTAATATAAAAATTTCTAAATAAGTGAAGAAAAAGCCTTTTGATAAAAGAAAAGCTACAATAATAAAGACAACCAAAAGTTCCGTAAAAAAGATAAAGGATAATTACCAACTAAGGATCAACATCTTAAGGATAATGAACTGAAATCATCGGATAACCAACAAGATAATAGAGTCGAAATGAACTATGAACTGCGAAGCGAACAATATCAAGAGATAATGGGGGTGAACAAGAGTAATAAAGGATAACATTGGCGAAAAGATTCCCCTAAAAAAAATTTTAAAACTAGAAAAAAAATCAAAAAACACTACAGCTCTTGACATCCCTCCAATCAGCCGAATCAGATCAGACTTTTTATTATTCTATCAGGCCATCATAGAACAGATCTCAATTCTCAAGTCCGTTCCAACTCTTTCCAGAGCCTTTTCTAAACCAAGATTCTTATAGCTATAACTCTATTTACAAGACTATATTACATGTGTGTGTGTGTGATATGTTTTATTTATTGAAAAATATCGGTAAACAACAGAAATTGGTAATAATGACAAATATATCCATTCATGTCTTATTTGCGAGAAGAAAAGCATAATACAATTTTTAAAAAAGTGTCTACTATGCAAACATGAAAAAATAATATACGTTTATAAACATGTAACATCAAGGAAAATTATATAGTTTAATATAAAAGAAGAATCATATATATTATGAAGAATATATATATATTCTCTCATCACTTCATTTTATTAATTCTATTTTGTAAAACTATTCATTGTAGGTGTAAAATTATTCTGTTTATACTTTCTTTTTATATTTTTTATTTTTCTATACTTACTGTGATTGTTATCTTGTTTTGATTTTAGCCCTGAAGAAGGCTAGAAACTCTAGCCGAAACGTCGGCACATTAAAATAAGTTAATCATACTTATTTATGTTTCATTGACCGCACCCCCAACCATCTTCTCCTCATTTATCATCCACGGTCAACTATCTCTCATAATAATGAAGAATCATATAGTTTTATACATAGGTACTATTTTCTTTTCCCTTATGTAATCCTACAGTATTAATTCTTATCATTTCTATTATTCTTGAATAATTCTTTGCGTACTCTTAATGAAGCCATAACATTTGGCCCGAAATCTGTGCCGAAACCATATTTTTTTTTTTTTTCAATTTTTCTATAATTTTTAATATTACATTCTGTCGTACATTTCAAACAATTTCTACAGAAATATAAATTAAATGAATAGGGGGGGTAGAACAAAAAAAAATTAAACTTTAAGTGAAATAATATCTTATAAACATAGATTCTTATTTACCTTATTATTCAACCTGAAGTACTTCGAATCTAGATTGTTCCCCACTTGTAAAGGGAAACTCAGAACTCCAGAAGATTCCTGCGCTTTTCTTTCAACCGCGTCACAGATATTGAAAGCTAGAGAAGGCTTGAGTGAGGGCGGTACCCGCTGGCTCTCAGGACTTTATTAGGTGTATTCATGATCTTTAGTTTAACATGTTAAAGCGTCTTACATGGAAAAATTTATGTTAAATGGAGAAATATTTCCTTATTTTACCATGTTAAAACGATAGAGCAGGTAACATGGCTGATAGTCTGTTAAATGGTGAATGACGTCACGAAATAGACCAGCTAAGTCATTCACAGTCACCGTTTTATTTGTTGTAGTGTTAGGTTACTTACTCGTAGTTTGTGTTGTATTTTTTCTTTTGTCTTGTGTTTTGGACTTTTTAAAAAAGACAACCAGAAGCCAAACTAGTACAACTTCTACTTTTCACTTATTTTAGGCATGCTGTAATAAAATACAATAATCAAAACTTAGAAGTAAACAATAACATGAGGTTTTGGAAGGAATTTTATAAAACAAGTTGCTCAGAAAATCCGATAGGAGCTCTTATGCATTTACCATTTAACATGACTTTAAATAGGGCTGCTCACAATGCAATACTTAACATTTAACATGGTAAAAGATTTTACATATAACACAATATCATGAACACCCCTATTAATTCGTTATTTTTGTTCATAGATATTTATTTATTTACTTCGATTTATCCTTATTTGCATATATATTTTCGAAGAAGTTCGCCTCGCTCAATTTTCCAAAAGAAAATTTTTAGATAAAAATAGTATCCTTGCCAAATAGAAATAGAAAAGAAAAACTTAGACAACTGACAATGATACAAACAAATTGTTTGCCAGATAGCACCCTATGAATAACACATACGCGCACTTCTTCATCAGCCTTGGTGGCTATTGAAATAGATAAAGTTTTTCTTATTTCTTATAGACTCCCTGCCAACACGCTACTCAATCGCAAGACTGTAAAAAATACAATAACGTAAAAAACAAAAAAAAAATCATACGACAATCGGGAAAACTGCTTCGCTTTTACGATAAATATTCAAGACCTTTCCGCCTCAACTCTCCCGAAGGAACAACAATGAAGGATTCTTCACTAACGGAGGTGGATCAAACTGTAAATAAATATTCCGTAACTCCTGAAGGATATAACTGGGTCGGGAAAAAGATTTGCATCCTCGATTCTAATGCTTCCTCGGCAAAAAATAAATGTGGGTCGGTCAAGATGGCTGAGCTTTGTTTGCCTCTCGGGGTAGGGGCGGGGGGTTACGTCATTCAGTTCTTTCGTACTCTCAAGGCTACTCAAATTATTTCTCAGAAATCAAAGTTCTTAGCTAGATATTCAGTTTTCTTCTCTGTAACAGTAAATAAACACATCCTACGCAGTAATACTCGAATGGAATTACGTGTGTTTAAAAATTCCAGTTATATGATACAATAAAAAATACAATATAGCAATCTATAAATTAATGATTTAAAATATGCGAAGATGGTTGGGGGTGCGGTGAGTGTGGAACACAAATAAGTAAAAGCTTATTATTACTGCTAACGTTTCAGTCAGAATTGCTGAAGATTGATTAGAAAATGAGAAAATCACTAGCTGGCTGTATGAGAAGAGTAATATTCAAATTAAGTAAGAGAAAAGAACAAATAATAAAATACATATTTAATTACCTATGTACACCTTTTATTTCCCACTTCTTCAATTACTTTATTTTTAATAATTTTCATTTTGTACATATATTTACTAACTAGATGTTCATAGATTTACTTCACTTACAACACCTCCAACTATCTTCTCCTCATATATATTATCCACGGTCAACGATCTTCTTATCGGTGAGAGGAAAAACATAATTAAAATCAAATCGGTGGCCCATTCTCCGACACCAAAGCAATAATCAAGCATAGATAATGATCCATAGGAAACCATTATCAGTAATCACAACCATCAGTTATCGCTGACTTCTTAGTTACAACTTTTATACCTTACTATTCCGAAAAAGCTAAGTACTTAGAACATTTTAATATGTGATAGCTTTTATTGTTGACAAATATTTCAATCTGAAAAAGTTATAAGTTAATAATGTCACATTATTAACTCATAACTTGCCTACGATTAAAAAATATTTTTTTTGTTTTTAATTATTTATTTAATGTAATTTACAACTGTACAAAATAATACAATAGGTAAATATGTAGTATGTTTCATATACACTTGAAAATCTTGGGAAGGAACCACCCATTGGTGGTACTTCAAACATTAATTTAAATTAGAAGGTCCCGTGGCCATCTTCTTTTCAGACGCCTCGGAGGATTATCAGGGATTGCTAAGGATGAAAGATTAATAATTAATGGGTTAGGATGGTTAAGGAGTTTGGAATGAAAAGACGCATATCTGTTTTGGGTCAAATCTGGAACGAATGGGATGTTAAGGTCTTTGTGAATGAGTTTATTTGTGACGTAATAAGGAGCATCAATGATTTTACGTAGGATTTTGGATTGTAACGATTGGATGCGGGAAGAATTTGATGGTTTGGTGGAGCCCCAGAGCTCAATTCCATATGTCCAAATTGGTCTGATTATTGCAGTGTATACTAATTTTTTGTAGTGAATGGGAATGATTAAAAAATAAAAATTAATTTTTTGGTTAATGTAATTTATTGACCACCACCCGGACTATGTTCCTACAATCTACTTCATATGGTCAACTATCATTTTCCAATAATAATTAATAACTGAAACAAGAAATGAACAAACAGAGAAGAATTTTAGACTAATAATAATATTCATCATATTCATTCCTCGTAATATTCATACTATATATTGTATATTGCATGTCGTACACCGTTGTTATATTATAAACTACAACCCAGAGCACCGGAACCTACTTGTCCCCAACACATGTAAGGGGTAAAGTAGAAGTGTTAAAAACTTGCTTTACAAAATACATTTTTTGTTTGCTTTTTTCAGACAAATGATTTACAATAAAAAGTTTTAGAATATTATTTATGAATTTCAAAACTTAGTACTCATCAGTCAAGACATGAAACTCGAATGAACAACTTATGGTTGTATAGTTGTTTCCTATTCATTAGTTTGTTTTGTTTTTTAAATCGCCATTTAAAACCCTTCAAACTATTCTAATGAGGATAAAACCTAGCTTATACTAAAGAATAAAAAGAATTTAATCAAAATATTTAGAAATTTTGGAGGAAATAGTAAAAATTTAAAATCCGAGAAGCCGATTTCAGCGAAAAAATTTCTGTTACCTTTCAGACAGTTTACCTTAAATACGTAATTTCGGTTTCTTTTGTTTTTGAGGCTGTTCACATGCATGCACACAGATGATTTTGTGAGACTTAATTATTTGGAATGAGGAGACCTTAGAACGTATAATTTCCAATTATTATAAAAATAATTTAAATAGTCTCACACTTTTTGTTTTCTTGTAACTCCTACGTTTCGGCCATTCCGTTCATTCTCAAGGATCTTATTTATAATATCACAGCTAACATTGTTATCAAATTATTGCCTTTGTCAAATTTAATCTTTGTCAATAACCAATAATTAGCACAGTAAAATAAAAAAAGAGAGACTATATTGAATTTTTTATTATAACTGATAAACAAACCTGTCTCAAACAAGATATTTAACAATCCATAAACAAGATATTCGAGTTGGGCGTTTTAACTTATTTATTCATTAAATTATTTTTATTAAAGCTTTTTTTAACCAATTTTTATTTTTTAAAACCTATATATTAGTTTTGTTTTTGTAAAATGTATTCATTGATTTGTTTTTCTGAAAAGTGATCTACTGCTGTGACTATTGATTCTTTGGTTTGATTTCACATTACTTTCTAATGATGAATTTGTTTCTTTCTTTTTTGTTATATTATGGGAATATATGTATTGTATATATGTCCGATCATGGATTGATTGATAAGCTGCGTAATGTAGCAACCCAATGTATTTGGGCAGCATGTCTGAATAAAGCATTTCTCTCTAGCTTATCTCTAAACGTATGATTTCCGTTGAATACGTAGATTCGACATTTTTATGATCGCAATACTTCTCCATACTATATATTTGATATATAGGTAATTAAAAGAAATATTGTATTAAATAGTTTTATTGTAAATAAGAAGGGTTTCATAGCCCAAGATTAAATAAGATCCTCATACTTTTTTTCAAATTTTTTTTAATGATATTTTATAATTAAAAAATGTACCCCATTAAAAAAAGAACAACCACAATGAAGTTGTTTATAATAAAATTAAACTTTGGCCTTATGCAGAGCTGCATAATGAAACTGAAACCGTGCCCAACCATGAAAAGAGTTTCCAGAACTTACCGTATTATATATAAGTAATTCAAAGTATTTTTTTTTTTTTATATTTAACAAATAATAAAAATAGTTACAATTAATATTATTAAATGATTATGTTTTTCACATATGTCTGTATTTATTTTTTACTAGTTAATGTAAACAAAACGAGGAGACAAGAGACTATTATATGAGATAGACAAATATGGGGGAGGACGCCCTAGTGTGAACCTTCTATGTGAAATGGCAATATAGTGTGGAGTGGTGGCTGCATGGAGATAGCCGCTCTGTTGTCGACAGCAAACATCCAATCGAATTATTTACAACCTCTGTGGCCATCTGGAACATACAGCCGTTTCAATAAGTCTGCTTGTCCGCTAGCAGGGACCGTACTAATGGTTAGGGGACAGTTCGAGAAGAGCACAGAACACGGGTACCAGCAACGAGGTGAATTAACCTTATAGACATTTCCATCATAGCTCGTTATGAGCAAACTTAATTAGTAATCACAAAACCTCGTTATAAGTAACTAGATCACTATCGGAAAATCATAAATTAAGTAAGTAACTCAAATATTATCACACTGCTTCTAGTTTCGTAATTACGCTTGTGCAATTAATTAGAGTTAGTTACTTTAGTCGAATGGTTATAAACTATTAGATCTCCTGATTCCAGTTTCTTGGCGGGAGGAGATATACTATCACTTGTTAAGAAGGCTGTAATAAAATATTGTTAAAAAAATAATTGACCTTAAACTATTTATAGGTAATAAATAAAACCATAGGGAGACTAAGGACCACAAATGAGGACAAATTTACTGTAAAATGTTCAAAATGTCCAGACATGTTTAACAAGTTAAAGGCATTTATAGTAGTCACTTTTTCGAAATTTCGGCTAATAAAGAGATTAATCAAGGGAGTGGGGTGGATCAGTGTTAAGGCAAATAATTATTTTTGGTTTCACTGTAGCCTAGATATTGACCCATAGGAAACACCCAAATAAGGTTTTCAGTAACCGCTATAAATTCATCACCAGCTTCTAAGTTAAAACCTTTTCAGAAAAAAGCCAATTAACTTTTATTATTGACAAATAGCCCAATCTGTAAAATTAAAGAGTAATAGTTAATTACGACACATTATTATCTATTATTATACATATTATTATCTACAGTTGAAAAATAAAAAAATAAATCTATACTGATAGAAATTTAAGATTAATAATAATAAAATAATAACATCATCATCTTCGCCTACAGCTGATTTATTGTGTATATATTACATG
>NW_027108624.1:1728155-1741913 GCF_000696795.3 Halyomorpha halys | reverse complement strand
TTTATTTATTGCTATTTCCAACTGTATTTACAAGTAAATTTGATGTATGATCAAAATGGAGTGATACAGGCGTGTAGAGAAACTACCCATTGGTAGCACTCTAATAATATACATATTAACTCAATAATATACTACTCCATAGACGGACCTGGGTTTGAATCCGGCTGTGACAGATAATTATTTATTCTGTTACTGTAGACGTCAGTCAAATCTGTGGATCCAGGAGCCTCCCATTGTCCACCCAGCCTAATAAGCGGGTACCCTTAGTTAGGGAAAAATCTAGCGGTTGAGCCTGACTATGAACAAAGCACCTTCTTGCACACTGCTGGGCAAGAACCCAGTACTTCCTTACAAAGTACCGAACCCCTGACCTATTCTTGGGTTGAAGTACAGAGTTTCTAGTTTTTCTACTATTTTTGTGCCTTTCGTAACAGCCACCCTGATCGT
The DNA here is from genome assembly GCF_000696795.3 of Halyomorpha halys. Taxonomy (NCBI): domain Eukaryota; kingdom Metazoa; phylum Arthropoda; class Insecta; order Hemiptera; family Pentatomidae; genus Halyomorpha; species Halyomorpha halys. The sequence continues at coordinate 1,741,466 of NW_027108624.1, read as the reverse complement.
AGTCCTACAATAAAATGCCGTAAGTATAACTGTACCTCTTACTAGACGCGAAAGGGTTACAATATCCCAGCTGTGTTCAAGGAAGGGAAAAAGTATGACAGCAGAAAAAAAAAAAAAAAAAGTTTATTTGAGCATTTAATTTAAGTTCAGTCATAAAAAAGAGGTAAAGTAAATATTGCGTCGATAATTTAAAATTTAAAAGAAAAAAAATTTTTAACTACAGTTTTAAAAACTCAAAATATACTCATATAGTTTTAACTAGTTCTTCTACTTATACATGGGTAGATCTGAACATGATGTGTACCAATATTGGTAATTTAGTCTACCTGATTTTTAAGTGAATTATCACTACGATAAAATCGAGGGGGTGAATTTAACATACCAATATATACAATACACAGTATTCAGTATACACAGTATTCAGATCGTGCTAAATTTCAAATTCGAGTTTTTGACGGAAATAAATATTTTGAGGCCGTCCGAATCCTAATAACCAAGTCTTACAACATGAATGTATAAACACTATAAAATCGTGGAAATGAGTGGAATGAAATTTAACTTATATGTTTAAGACAGGTATATGTCGAGGATGTTGAGGCGAATTTTATGATAAAATTATTATTTAATTATTATAAAATTATGATTATTCAAAAACGGCTCTAACCGACTTTGATTACACTCGGTATATCAATGTACAACCAACTGAATTTTAATATCACATAAGTCTTATCGTCAATTGTTTAACAGGGCTATAATGCCGAATTTTCAAAAAATCTTTTGAAGCACTTTAATTTTTTTATGGATATAATTAACCATTTAACCATTTTACATTGTTAACAGGAATACAAAATGTGAACTAAGAAAGAATTTGACAAATTAAAAGAACAAATTATCCTAAAATATTTCTTTAATGGTAGATCTGACCATTTTGTCTATCAATATTTGTGATTTAGCCTACCTGATTTTTAGGTTAATATGCTCACCTCTACGATAAAATCGGTTAGGGAATATTTCATCCGACTAATGGATCATATTCGCAATACAACTTTTTACATTAAAAGTTTTTGCATACATATTACATGCATATTGTAATAAATTTAAATGTATTGTCATTAGTTCGTTTGTCCTGTAGAAGCATTACAAAATGAAAACAACAAAAGTGAAAAATTTAATCATCTATGATAAAACAAAATAAAAAAATCTATATTCAAATCATCGCAGTTGAATATCTCACAGTAGACATATGTTATTCATAGTTGAGACTTCCGCAGAACGTGGGAGTTGGCAATATTAAGGTCATCAACGTCCGAGATAAGCGTTAATACGTTTCGACTTCCATGGAGTAAAAATAAAAATTTTAATACAATTTAAATGACCTTAAAATTTGTTCTCCAAGATTCTGGGATAAATATCCCGGATCTAAGACTGGAGCAGCGTCATCCGAGAAAGAGAAAGTATGAACGCGGCAAGCACTCGGCCTCAATAGGAATAATAAAACTCGCGGCCATCGCTATACGAAACAGATCAGGAAGATAACATAAGCTTTAGATAATAAGCTGATAATACAAAAAAAATTATTTTAACTCGTCGTAGCTTTACTTTAAGATTTTTTTAAATTACCATATATCAGGTAATTCTTTAAAGTCTAATTTGTTGTATATATTACAGAATGCACATAATAAATAAACGTAAAGGTAAAAAATAAAATATTAACAATAACACGAGTCTAATTAAAATAATTTAATATATAAGTACATTTGTAATTTTGAATCAAGCAAAAATACCTCCTCCAGTTATTTATTTTAGTCATTAGAACATTGTTATTTCTGCAAAGTTATTAATTATACCAATTCAATTAATTATTTCATTATCAAAATTAATAAACTGACTGGATTATAAAAGGAAAGTCTAATAGAGAATACAAAGAGAGAGAGAGCAAACAAGATTATATTGTATAAGCAAGCGAATAGAATGTGGTTCACTTCAGAGGGACAAGTTAGGTACATCGGGCAAACCTTAATTATTTTTTTTTAACATAAATTATTATTTATTAGTTTTAGGTAGTAACAGGCAATGTATTATTAATCCAACTTATTTACTGTTAGTTAACGTCCTTAACAATAATTTTCTAATTAAAAACGATTTTTTTTTAATTTATTAAATTTTTAAATGCTTTTATTTAGTATACGTACAAGTCACCTAACAGTGTAGTAAGCGTAGAAATAAAAAATATTAAAGAATTTGATAAATAATTAAAGGGAAAAAAAGAAAATAATCGAAATCGCCCGACGTCTTCCGATCGCATTCACGAAGCTGTGTATCGTTATCTTTCGTTAACCTGTAGTATTACTGACAGGAAGTTTAAAACCGTTATTTTTACTCCAGAAACCATAAAATGCGCCGTACCAGATTTTTTAAAAAAAATTAATCAGTATCTGCCGATCTCATAAATATGTATTCTATCCTAATTAATCGGTCCTAAACCTTTGATGCTAAGATATATACACAGATAAATCTCTACAAGAACATACCCAGTGAACAATAAATATTATTTTCACTATAAACTGCTAAGGTTTAAAAATATTTATTCACACTTTACATACTTATTTCAGATCTTTATTTTATCCACACCCATTATCTCGGCCAATCTACAATTATACTATAAAAAGTTAGTAGTTCTTATTAACCTTTTAGATTAACTATTAAAATTTTATGCACAATTATATAATAACAGGAATAGAGAAAAGCTAATTATTCTTATGTAATTGCCTTCATTATGCTATGCTTCACATCTTTCCTTAAGGAGAGTTGTTCTGACTTCTAAAACATCTCATATTTCTATTCCTGAAACTATTATATTTAAATCTAAATATATTTTGTTTTGTTAAATATTATGGCACATTAAACGGGTTATCACGCACTGGATGTACGTGTTCGGATAATGTAAAATTTATTTTATTTATTCTCTCATTTTACATTAGTCAGGGTATACACTTCGCTTCTATAGGCTTAGTCATAGGTCGTCCAACTTCGCGGCAATTACCGGACCTGCCGTCACCGATCAAAAATAACTCATCCTAGAGAAACCCTCCGGACAAAGTGTGCTTGAAATAATTTAAAGATAGGAAAAATAAACTTAACTAAGCCGTGATTCAATAAGAAAAACAGGACGAACATTGTTGAATAGAGGAAAGACATCAGCGCTAACAAAGAGGAATGTTCTGAGGACAGCACAATGCTGCAGGTCTCTGTCCTTGAGAGCGGGTCGCAACACCCAGGAATGCCATAGCTAAATAATGCACACGGCTTTATTTTAATTTTATTTATTTTATTGTTATTTCTTTTTACTTCTCTCGCATTAGCGGGTTCAGAACTGTGGTGGGAGAAAAGTTCCAATATTAATATCTTCGAACATTTAAAAATTTTATATCAATTCAGTTTGTTTCCGTTCCAGTTATTCATTAGTTGGTAAAAATAGCCTAAATGAAAACTACGCGTTATAAGAAAGTTTTAAAAGAGACAATGCCAAGTATAACTTAATATTGATTTGTGCTAAAGGGACAAATGAATGTATCAGTAGTGAACAAAATTTCAAAAAAAAAGAAATAGATGTAAAACTGATAATAAAAATCTTATGATAAGGCTTTAATTGTATACGTTAAAAATTGTTGATAACTGTAGGAATATTAGTACTTGAAGATGGGGAAACCCGAAACGTCTCCAAAACAGAATATAAAAAGAAATGCTTTATGAATTACGTCGGAAATTCGTCGATTCCGAAATATGTTATTTTTTATTTTATTTCTATAACTGGTTATTTAAAAAATCATTTTATTATTCTAAGAAAATCGTTACATGCCAAAATTATATTAAATAATCTATTAATTTCCATCAATCATTTGAAATAAATATACAAAATGATTTCTGTAGTTTCCGTTAGTTTAAATAGTTCCCTAATGATGATATGACAAGAAAAATAATAATTATTGCTTAAATTTTATTTATGCTTACATAGTAAATGAGAAAACCATACTCGCTCATATTGTAAATGATTTACAAATAGCATCATCAGTCTATCACTTTTTATTCAAATATTGAGCTATTTCAAGTAATTGTTTAAATTAATAATATCCTAAACTATCTATATTGATATTTAAGCTGAAAATCTGGCCAAAAGTTGGTTTTTTTCTTATTTCTCCATTGACCTTTTATACTATAGATTTTAATTGAGTAGCCAGATGTTTGGAGTATTGAATACGGACTGAAACCAGACCTGTTAGGTAAGACATGGCATATCAACTTCTCCCACTCGCTCGTTGAAGTTAACCCTCTACCGTCTTAGTATTTCCAGTTATTTATTTCCATTATTGCTGATCAACACCAATGTATGCATTAAAATTTTTAAATATATATGCTCACTAAGATAGCGTTATCCCCTACTTTTATAAACAAATATAGTATAATAATACTGCCCTGAGTTTCCTTGTGTTGATTTCTATTTGACAGGAAAGAGTAATTAATGTAATTTTAATCTTACAATAAAAAGCAAAAAATCTATTGTTTTATGATCATTTTTTAAAATTATTAGCAAATAAGAAAAATCAGATTTCATATATAATGTTCAAGGACATTTGTTGTATCTTCATTCAGACCATTTTGGCATGTTAGTAATTCAGGTAATGAAGAGATAAATTTTCTCGAATCGATTTCTAAGGTAGGTTGTAAAGGACAAACATTTGAAAATACAATCGATTCCGATGCACAAACATTCCAATCAGCATCAGTACTCCTTCAATTAATTAATTAACAAATATAACAAATCTTTTAATATTTGGCTATGATATTAGTTATCATAAATTGGAGTATTGAATACGGACTGAAATCAGACCTGGCTTGTTTCTGGCTTGTGGCTTGTTTCTGTATAAACAGAAATAAATATAACATTTATTCACTAACAATGATAATATAAAGTGGCACTTAATTTCAATTATAACGAAGAAAAAACAAAGGAAGTACTTAACATGAATACGTAATTTAACTTTTGATCAACTTATAAAATATATTATATTCGTATGCTCACATCTAAAAAATTAAAAGAAATAAACACTCTTGAATTTGGCTAATCAACATTACATCCAAAATTTATTTTTTTAATTTAAATTATAATGTTTCATGAAAATTACTATTAAGAAAAAGCAAATAATGACGAGCGAGGTAAACGTGGATGTGGGAGACAAAAAGAAAATCTCAGTTGATCTTTCAAAACCCATGGGAGGCTATGAGAATACCAACAACGAAAATACAAGTAAGAAATTTTATAAGACGCTAATCAATCAACAGAAATAACAGTGTCGATAGAGATTTAATTTAAAGTAATCCTAGAGATAGAAGTGAATATGAAAAAAGGTTAGACGAAAATAACATTTATATTTATCAGAGGAGGAAATTTATTAGTACGAATTGATATTGTATTTTTATTAAAAACGAGTATAAGACCTAGCGGAGAGTTTAATAAAAAAAAACAACAACCTATCAATGATAATATAAAGTGGCACTTAATTTCAATTATAACGAAGAAAAAACAAAGGAAGTACTTAACATAAATAACATGAATACGTAATTTAACTTTTGATCAACTTATATTTTTTCACGCTAAGCAAATCAAAAATATACTATTTACGATTAAAAAGTATACTTGTTTTGAAAATTCCGATCCAAAATTTTTTCCGCCTGCAACATTTTCCGTTTGAATATATATTCATATTTCCAGCTAAAATATATAATAGTATGTTTAACTGAATTTATGATATTTTCATTATGTATTATTCCAGCACTATAATAAATTCTTATTAGGTACTGTATTTATTTTATTTTTTATATTTATGTATAGAGTTTTTAGTATTTATTTATGCACATATGTATTTAATAGGAAACTATACAATAGTATGTTTAACTGAATTTATGATATTTCATTATGTTTTATTCTATTACTATACTTAATTCTTACATATTTACTGTATCTACTTTACTTTATTTTTAATTATTCCTCTACTTTTAGTTCTTGTTTTAATTAATTCGATGTTTTTTTCTCCAAAATTGTATCATTTTATTGATTCTAGAAAAATGTTTTGTTGAACGAGATTCTCATTCATCTTAAGATATTACACACAGAGATATCTATGTATATGAGCTGATTGTTTAAATGTATTCACCATGTTTATTATACTCACTTTTATAGATATGTACACACATATTTTACTTTTGAACCTTTATTTTTCTCCTAGTTTATAGTTAAGAAGTTTATAGGGTATTTCTTTTTATAAAAACATTCGATTTTTTTTAATTTATTCTTTTATCAATAACATGTTTTCAATATTATCTCCACTTATAAACTCACATTCAGAACAATTCTTTAGATTTTGAATGATTTTTACAAATCTTTTACAAGTGGTTTTAATATAAATTAATATCAAATTTTAATAAAAATGTAATCTGCCGCATGAGTAATCTTTATCGAAGAATTCCTGGAAGCCATTAAGATTCGTAGACTATATCAAACATAAGAAAAAGTAATTGATTGACGTAAGATAGCGATAAATGAAATCCCATGAATTTGTACCAACATCTCCGATAGTAGGCACAATGGAGATATAATAAAACACACAAGTCATTAGTAAGACAATATAAATAGAAGTGTAGATAAGCAGGCAATGGTTATAGCTGCGAGCATATCTTAGGGACGTGTTCTGTAATCTTTATTGCAGGCTATATACAGCTTGTATCAATGAGTATCTGCAGATTATGCTCACTGCTTGATACACATGACGCTATATCTCGCAATTATTTCTTTATTCCTAACTACTTTTTTGAATCCAGTTCACGACATAACTTCAACTCGCATTCTCTGAAGTTTTTGGTAGAAACGTTGGCTTACATAATTAAGTAATTATTGGATGGTTTCCTGAATGGAAGTCTAACTTTACAGAAACAATTTTTCACATTCTTTCAATTTTCACAAAAACTATTCCGAATATTTTTATTAAACCCGATCAAGTGATATTTAATATCAGCAGGGTTTAAGTACAGCATTTTTTTAAACATCTTACTATAAAGTACCTATAATTTTGTTAATTTAAAATAATTAATCATTTTGCATTATTAACAGTACTAAAAAATGCATGAAAACTATGAATATATAAGACTTTGATACTCAACCAAAGGAGAAAAATGGTGAAATAGACAGTAGTTTAGAGACTTGAAAATCGGAGACAGCCAAGCGTGCCTGATCGAAATCATATGTACACGGTTTTGTAATATTCTGTTATTCTTGCCAGGAACGAAGTTTATATTCGTTATTCGCACCTCAATAAATCCTTTTTTTTTTTTTAATTATTTATTTATTGTAATTTACAACTGTACAAAATAATACAATAAGTAAATATGTAGTATGTTTCATATACACTTGAAAATCTTGGGAAGGAACCACCCATTGGTGGTACTTCAAACATTAATTAATAAATCCTAAAACACGATTTTTTTTTGGAACAGAAACATTAAAATTTAGATTGAAGTTTTAACTTCCCATTCACTACAAAACATTATTATACACTACGATAATCACCAATAACTTGGACATATGGAATTGAGCTCTGGGGCTCCACCAAACCATCACATTCCTCCCTCATTCAATCCTCACAATCCAAAATCCTACGTAAAATCCTTCATGCTCCTTATTACGTTACAAATAAACTCATTCACAAAGACCTTAACATCCCATTCGTTGCAGATTTGGCCCAAAACATATATGCGTCTTTTCATTTCAAACTCCTTACCCATCCCAACCCATTAATTCTTAATCTCTCATCCTTAACAATCCCTGATAATTCTCCGAGGCGTCTGAAAAGAAGATGGCAACGGGACCTTCTATTTTTTTTTTTAAATTTATTTATTTAATGTGATTTACAGCTGTACAAGTAATAAATACAATAAGTAAATATGTTGTATGTTTCATTTACACTTGAAAATCTTAGGAAGGAACCACCCATTGGTGGTACTTCAAGTATTAATTTAAATGAGAAGGTCCCGTGGCCATTTCTTTTCAGACGCCTCGGAGGATTATCAGGGATTTTTAAGGATGAAAGATTACGAATTAATGGGTTAGGAGTTTGGAATGAAAAGACGCATATGTGTTTTGGGCCAAATCTGCAACGAATGGGATGTTAAGGTCTTTGTGAATGAGTTTATTTGTGACGTAATAAGGACCATGAAGGATTTTAAGAATTAATGGGTTAGAATAGGTAACCTTCTAATTTAAATTAATGCTTGAAGTACCACTAAAGTGTGGTTCCTTGTCAAAATTTTCAAGTGTAAATGAAACATTCCACATATTTACTTATTATATTTATTAATTGTACATTTATAAATCATCTTAAATAAAATTGAAGTTTTCGACTTCCAGGGCGGTAAGTGAAAATTGTTTGATGCACCACACCATATTTTTTTTTAGTTATAGATTGAACCATGTTGGTTTAGTGATTATAATGAATCGTAAAAATAAGATTTAAGTAAAGGAAAAGATAGATGGGGGGTGTGGAGGGAATGTTTCGATCAGAATCAAGCCTTCATCTGGGCTAAGAACAAAAAAAGATAAACATAAAGATTAGATAGAAGTACACATTTTTTTTAATGATGCACTTTTTGACTATTCCCGCCTTTACATGAGTTTACCAATTCGATTCACGACCTGCTCTATAACTCATTGTTCAATTTTGTTCCCGTATAATTTATTTATCATCTACTTATTTTCAATATTTAGTTTCACTTAGAGCTTATTTCTAATTAACAGTTAGTTTAGTTTATAGTTTTATAATTTTATTAGTTATGATCACCATGCCTAATTACTGTCATTTTTACTGAGGAATAGGAAAAGTTAACAACAAAGGAGTCACCCTTTAAAAATCAAAGTACTCCCTGTCTATGGCATCTCTGAAGTTAAGATACTGCTATTTTACAATCGCAACAGGTAGGTGTATAAGTGAAAAATTCTAAACTAAAACGGTTAAAAAAATGAAAATACTTTAATATAGTTGAAAAATCCGTTTTAAATATAAGATTTTGATCTCAAAGTTCTCCCTTCAATAAATTGTTATCGAAATTCCTTGATCTAATATTACTAATAAATTCATTTAAGTGTGTTGAGAAGCTGGAGGCTCATTATTAAATGAGCAATTAATTGCAAACACTTGCATTGTGCAAAGTTATTTTATTTTTTAGTCAATTTTTTTACGAATATATTTCATGTAAACTTTTACTATTAAATTATACTTAAAAAAATATCACACTTTAGTTTACCAAATAAAACAGCATAATTAGAAAAACATTAGCCCGTTTGCGAAACCAAATGATATGTAAACAGTTTAAAACCATTCTGTAACTGAGTCATCATTTTGAAAACTCGCCAACACTTATGACGGTAAGGCCAAATATAAGGATGATAAAATGGTACATTTCCAGGGAATATCCAATGACGTTCATGATACAAATAGTTAAGATGCGTTAATGCGTCAAATATCAAGTGGAAAAAAAATTAATCAGATTTTAATAGATTAATACTAATTCCCAAAAAAGTTCTTTTCAAGTTAGAGTTATTTAAAGTTAAGACAAGCAATGCAATATTAAAAAAAAAATCCAAACAAATTTTTACTTTTACTTAACTATTAACTATGGAATACATAGTAAGTATGTTGGGGTGATCATGCATATTTTGAATTCGAGTTTTCGACAGAAATAAACGTTTTGAAGAAAAAAAAAAAACTAGAACGGCTGACAGGTGGGATTTTCCCAAAGAACATTCATTCTAGGTCAAAGTATGACCTGCCCTAAGTTCTCTGTGCACCTTAAGCGGTTACTTTTACAGCAACTTCATTCAAGTTCTAAGTTATCCCCAGGGTGAACCTCATTACAAACCTGAACCTTTTAAAAAAATCTCTAGTTAAGGGAACGAGTTCCCAACATTTCAGGTTTCAAATCAAGTACGCTAAGTTAAGAAGGAAGACGATGATATACGATGTAGATTTAAATTGAGGAACCTGTTAAATATGATAGCATATACGTATTAAATTAAATATATATTTAAGAAAAAATGTAACTATACTTACTACATTCAAAAGGAAGTATTCAATATTTGAATCAAAAATATTGCTTACCTGAAAAAATAAAAAGAAAGAAAGAATTATTAAATGAGTAAATAATTTAAATATAAATGTTTAAGAATGTGTACAAACTAATTCAATAATTATATATTAGCATTGAGCAATTTATCAACAAAACCTACTCATTTATTCTTAGAAGGTTGAGTCCCTGTTCTATGAATCTCAGGTTCCGGGAATTGAACTTATAATTCAAATTGACAGCACCCATTTAACTAATCCACAGTTAAATGTCAATTAATCATACAATAGTTTAAATTATAATTATAAATTATAAAATAACTCGTTTAATAAAGTTATAAGGTTAGTTTAGCTATATAATGCTTTTGTTATGTAAAACTGAATTTAACATGATGTATTTTATAATTCATTGTTTCGATAATTTTTGATAAATATTTGTAAATTTAAAAATATACTACAGCCTCTCCCACATAGATTTAGTTTAATAATATAGTAGTTCAAGATATATCGCAATAGTCAATATAATATAATTGTAAAATAGCTCGTTAAAAACAGTTATATGGTTAGTTTAAGTATGCAATAGCTTAATAATGTAAAAGGTTAAATTCATTTTATGTATTTTATAATTTATTGTTTTCATAATTTTTAATATCTAGAAATTAAAATTTATTTTTAAATGAAATATACTAGTCCAATGGTTCCCAAATTGTAATCGCCACAGCACCCTTTTGGAGCTAAAAACATTTCATGGCACCCTTGTTGGGCCAGAAATAAAACATAAAAATGTCATCAAAGCTCAGAGCGGTTGAGTAAATAGGATAATAAGAAAAAACAGAAGTAAGTAAATCCTGGAATGCACTGTATATTCACTAGTTCAATTTTTTTCATTAAATATTTTGAGAAAATTGCACTCAGTATGTTACTGCACCCAATTTGGGAACCGCAGTATATAAATCCATATATAAAAATGCAGGTTAATGGATGAAATACAACGCTATAACCACTTAGCTCAATGAGGAAACCCCCATATTCCCTCAGGATTTGAAAATCCAACAATTAAATTTGAGAGTTACTAAAATTTGAAACCAATACAATACATCTTAAATTAAGAAATTGTAATTTTATTGATATCATATAGTGTTTCAACAGAAAAGAAAATAATTTTTTTAAATCTCAAATTATCTTAAGGTCAAAAATAAGGAAATATAGACACAATGGTTCTTAATCAATATAATTTTTCTTCTAAGACGTTTCGGGGATTCTGTGTTCCCTTCTTCTAATTTTTTATTTCTCTAAAACTTTAAGTACATTTAATATTACCCTGTATTATTGGGTGAGTCAAAATTATTTATTACTATCTAAGTCAACAACTAGATAGACCATACTACATTGAGTAAATTTAAATTTTGTTATATATTTTGATAATTTTGACTCTCCTAATAATAAGTATAAGTATATTAAGAACCATTGTGTTTTAATTTCTCAATTTTGACATGAAGCCAATATGAAATTTTTGAAAATTCGTAAAAGGTGAAGGTCAGTGAATAATTATTGCTGTCAAATACCAATAATTGTAAAATGTAAGTAAAATATAAAAAAACAAAAGAGGTGGAAACAAATATTTAATATTATCACATAATATTTATATATGGGAAATTTATTAATATTTCCCTTCCAAAAATGTTGGGGCCTCTGCTTAAAATAATATAATTTCTTCGAAACTTATACAAACAGATATATATTATAAATTTAAAAAACAATCTGATATATCAACTCCATTTTATAATGTTAAATTCTCAAATTTTTAAACTATTGTTTTATGAATTATTTACATGAAACAGTGCAACTTAATAGTTTTGGTTTGGAACGATGAGAGCTTTCGCCTAAAATCCAATAATGCAGTCTTTATTTAGATACTCGGGAATGATTTTCCTTTTATATACACTTTTATTTAGTTTAAGTTTAGCCTTGAAGGCAAGAAGTTGAGAAAGAACTTTCGTTGATGAAGACCATCTGCAAACTTTTGTGGAAGAAAATCCAAGAAAAACTTCGAAAACATGCGGGACAACTTTCTGTTGGCAAATCGACCGTTGTTGACCACACTTTCCTCACGGAACGACCGTAAAAAAAAAAAAATCATCACTGTGAAATTTGTTCTCTACTTCTTTTCCGGGGGGAAGGATGAAATTTTCCAAGCAAGATTATTATTTTTAAAAAAATGCAATGATTATTAAGTATTCTGTCTTGATTCCATTAGTTTGAATTTATTATAAATCAGACAATTAGCAAATTCGCTTCAGTGAATCAAAGCTCAATCCATCAGGATGTAAAAAAATATGTGTAATATAATCTTATCTTAATATAAATAAATCATAATATTTTATTATTCGTATATACAATTCTTCAAATGAACAATGTCAGCAAAAAAAAAAAATAATAAAAAAAAGAAAAGTTACAGGAAGGTTTTATTCGGTACTAAACTTGAATTATTAATCATGCTCTAAATAATCAGGAATCATTTTATTATGTTTTTATTATTTTCAGGGTTCTTAGGTCAATTGTTTCAGTACTAAAACAAAAAATTGCGAAATTCCAATCTGATTTCGTATACTTCGTTTAAGTAGATTTGGTTTTAAAAAACGTTAATTATTATCAAAATGTTTATGGTCAATTAGAGTATTTCAGAATATAATTAAAATTCAAGATAGTTATTAAAAGCTTTAAATGTTGGTAGCAATGCATTGATTCTAATATACAATATTCTATTTATAGGTTTGTTAAATCCTGTTTAAAATACAGATTTTTCTTTTTAATAGTTTAAAACCTCAGCAATTATCTGCTGATAACTCGATAATGACTGTCTTCAATGGTAATGCCTTTTTGCAATTCTATAATAACACAAGTTGGCACCAATTACATAAGTTGTGCACAGTCATTTTCCAAGGACTTCAAAATGGAGTGGAATGTGAAACGGAACTGACATGTTGTAATTACGTTTCAATCCGAAGAAAAATAATTATCTGGTTAAATTATATAAAACTCATTTAATGACTAACGTTATTATGTTATTTATAAATAAAAAACCTTTATGTTATTTATCCATTTATATAATAGTTCTATAATTATTTATTTTTTATTAAAT
>NW_027108624.1:1726825-1728105 GCF_000696795.3 Halyomorpha halys | reverse complement strand
AATAAATCTATCAAAAAAAAAAATTACTTTATTTAAATTAAAAAATATATAATTAGTAAATATTTGTTAGTATATAAACCATATAAGAAATTCATTGTTTAAATAACAATGTAGATGTGTAATATATACAATTCGTATCTTAAGAGTTGAATATGTTTTGTAAATATTGAGTAAAAAAAAAAAAAGTGTAATAAACGAATAATTTCTTAATGAGAGAAAGTTGAGAATTAATTAATAAACATAACAAAAGAGTCATTAACACTAACTAAACAGATAGTCCTTATATAAAAATAACATTTAAAAAACAAATAATGATTGTTTAAAAAATTAATTAATTGATATTTTTTAGATTAAATAATTTTAAAAAAAATTATTCAATTCATTTTATTTAAAAATAATGATTTATTAAAAGCTTATTTTTCCATCAGGGATTTTTTTGTAATGCTTGAAAATTGGATAAAAACCTATTGCACATTTAGGCTATTGTAGTTTAATAGCTGTATGTATTATTTTAAGATTTGTTTAACGCCAATCTAAGACTAATTATAGACAAACAATTAAGAAACCCAATCATATAAGTTTTAATTAATATAGATACAGGATTAGTTTTAGTTTTGAAAAATAAGATTTTTAATATGAGTACCTACAGAAAGAAAACGCTAGCTGCCATGACGGTTTCATTTCATATGTGACGTCATTTAGACAAACAACACTGATTCACACTTTTTAGCTGTTTTTGTATTATTAAGTGTTTTGCTGTTAAAAGAATTTTAATTATTTTATATTCCGTTGCAACTGGAAGGAAAAATCATTACGTTTTTAGTTACTTTAAGTAGTCTTTTGGAATAAATATAGTCTCTAATGAATTTACGATTTGTGCCTTGCATTATACTTACATCGAAGTGATTTTCACAAAAATTTTATCCATTATTTAGATTCGATAATAATTTTTGATCCTTTCTAGTCAGCTTTCACTATATGTTTCTAGTTTTCACATATTTTGGTACTTGGATAAATGGTTTTGGAGCTATAATAGTAATAATTTAGCAATTAGATATTGCACAAGAGCAATAAGAAATTTATATAACTCATAATAGATAATTGCATAAATAACAGAGCAAACAGAAAAAAAAAGAAAAGAAATAAATTAAAATAACATTTGCACTGAGTAGATAAGCATATGTTTATGTCAAAATGACATTATGCCAAAACAACAATAGCAGCTAGTTTTTTTTTTTTGCATAAATTTTAATGTGTAGTTTGATACTAAATAGCGATTT
>NW_027108624.1:1709805-1725525 GCF_000696795.3 Halyomorpha halys | reverse complement strand
ATAAATAGAAAAATCACGGAATTATGATTATAACATGTTGGATATAAGAAACTTTCCAAAAAACGTGAAATACCGGATTGTTTCAATACATAAATAAAAAAAAATATTCTACAGTCATTAATACTAAAAACTGATCGCATCTGCCACACATTAACAAAATTATAATCCTGTTCATAATCCGAAATATTTATTCAATAATTGAGGTAAAATTAAATATGTACAGAAGACATTGGGCCAATTTTCTGTTACAAAATATAACTCTATACCATTCTGTATTAATAGATACTCAAAATAAATTCATTATCACTAATTAAAGGCTTCAGGGACATCAGATTCAATATTAATATCAGCGTCAAATTAGCTACATTTGGTTATTGTTTTCCAAAAGCCGTATTAGTTACCGAACTAAACAATTCATACAATATGAAATAAACCAGTTGGTATATGCAAATAAAGCCAATAATTAATTCAAGAGCAATATACCTCCGATTGAATATTACATGTCAGGGAAATGAAGCATTTGGGTAAACAATGGAATGAAATTCACCAGTATAATAATTATTACCTGTTATTTACATTTAATTGAATTATATACATTTTAATCGATTTCAATGTTTAATAAAGTCAAATAACCTATGATGTCTGGCATGGCATTGCACGGCGCAGTCTTCTTAGGTTATATTTGTTTAATTTTAGTTTTATTTCAATATTTAATTTTATAAGCAATTTAATAAAGAACTGACACTGGTAATTGTGCTAATGTCCGGCAAGCGGTCACATTGGTCTGTTTTACCAATCCCAAAATACCCAATGGAAACCTATTTCATAATATATATATAAATATATCGTATAATTTAAAATATGAAGAAGATTGTCAGGGTTGCGGTCAAAAAAGGACAAGTTTTCCCGCACTTGGTAGGGCTTCATCTGGGCTAAAATGATACGAAAACAAATAAGAACATTACAACAATAGGATACAAAAAGGTAAATTAAGGTAGGATGTATCTGTCACCCCAGTGAATATGTGGTTAAGTCGAATTTTGGTCAAAATGAGTTAAGTGGTCTAAGAGAATCACAGAGGCAACATCTTCATTGTGCATAAGTGTCTAAGTCAGTCAACGTTTTAAAACAGAGTTATTGGTCAAGTCTGTTGTCAACGGTCGGTGAACAATTAGTTAACTCTATTATCTAATTAGTGATAAGACATATCAAATTGGTGTAAAACAAGTAACAAGTTACCAACGTTTTGGTAGTATTGACGAAATTTCAATGATTTACCACAAACACCTGATTTTACATAAATGTTCAAACTTTAAAAGTTGTCCCCTGAAAAGTAAGGAATTTTGACTTCACCACATATTCACTGGGGTTACAGATATATTATGTAAAAAATAAGTGAAAAGAAAATTATATATAAATAAAAGGAAGGAAATAAAATAGTATTAATATAAAATAAAAAGAATAAAAAAATACATAACAACGGTAAGTTCCGTCTGTTAGTGTGTTTTAATTTTGTGTTCCCACATCGACCTTTCTGTTTTTTCGTTTTATATGCGTCTCCTTTACTTTAACCATATATTTTACGTAATATTTTATTCTTATCATTTTTTATTCAAGTTTATTTTATATTAATACTATTTTATGTCTTCCTTCCTTTTATTTATATATAATTTTCTTTTCATTTATTTTTTCCATAATATTTATCCTACCTTAATTTACCTTTTTGTAGCTTATTGTTGTAATGTTCTTAGTTGTTTTTTGTATCTTTTTAGCCCTGATGAAGCCCTACAAAGTTGGGCGAAACGTCGAACAATAAATGCTTGAAAGCTATTTTGTTCTTCTTTGACCGAAACGTATTTAACCTCTAAGTCAAATTAATGAAGTTTCGAAGGCCAAACTATCTGATGGTTTGGTGTTCTAGAATTCTATCAGACCCCAGAAGGCTGTACTTGGTGACGCATACCGCTCACAATCTATTATGTAGTCCAGAGCGGTCTCCGGTGTCCCACCGCATAGATGGCAGGTTTCATTGCCTAATACTCCTCGAATATTTAAGTCTACAATGAGCTGTAAGTACTCCGACTATCAATCGGAGATCATTTCTATTTAAGCCTTACAGCCACTTGTGTTTAGAAGAAGAGGGTTTTTTGATTAACTGTCTAAGCCAAACAAAGTCTATCCAATCCTCCCCTGCTCTTCTTGATGTTAAATCGAGTTCTATACCTTGGAGGAGGTTCTGGTCCCAAGACAATAAATTTACCACCTATTCTTGCAAGCCCATATCTTGTTGAGCTTTCTTGTTGCCTATATCCAGAATAGCATATGATTCTTAAAACAAGCATTTCGGATTCCTGCATACACTCTCACCGGTGTGGATGTTACCTAGGAAAACTCTAAAGATTGAAGAACTGACTGACTGAATAGATGGTAATATCAGCTTTATCACAGCTAATAACTTCTAAACATATAGTTTCCGACAGTATGATAAAAGCCTCTGCTTGGAACACAATGGGATATTTACCAAACGAGATGCTTGAATAATCTAACATAGTTGAAGACTATAAAAGAAGACATTTTTCGGCAAATCCAAACCGTGAAATCAATATAAGGATATTTTCACAGAAGCAACGAACGTTGGAGAAAAATATTCAGAGAATATTGAACTTAATCTCAACACCTAATATATTTCATTCTTATTATAACTATAATTATTTTTAAACATAATTTTTTTTATTTCATTTATTTACACATTTTTTTAATATAGACCATTATATACATCTACCTTATATAGGAGTGGGGAGGCTCAGTGATAAGATTGTGCTAAGAATTCCAAGGACGCAGGTTCGAATCCGGCTATGACAGATAATTAATTATTCGAGTGTCAACCCCACTCAGCCTCATAAAGTGGGTATCCTTAATCGGGGAAAAAATTAGTGGTAGGGCATGGTTCTGACCAAATCACCTACTTGCACAACAGTTGGTCTAGTAACAATACTTTTTTAGTAAATACTGCAACCCGTATCTGCGTATCTATAAATAACAGTACAGATTTCTTATTATATATTTTATACTACTTGTTGATACGCTTTATATCATGAGATAGTAAGCGTAGAAATGTGTGCACCCATTGCAGAATTACTGCAATGTGAAAACAAATGAAAATAAAATAAATCGATACAAACAGCAACGTTAGTTTTATAAGATATTATTTCATTAAACAATGAACTATAATTTTTCTGTAAGTATTTTTTTTTGTTTTAATAGATTTTCATATTATAATCAGAGACCTCAGTGATGGATTGAGGTATACCGAATACTATATGTATGCAGTACAAGCATATTTAACTAATTCCCACAAACATAAAAAATTAAAAAAGTAATAAAATCTTGAATCTCTAAAATATTTTCTTTAACAGAAATATTTTATGAAATAAAAATTAAGGCTCAATAGGTCATGAAAAATGAAAATTTGAACATACAGAGAGAAAAAATTAAACTCATCCTGAGAAAAAATTTGAAAATAGGAAAAGAAAAACCGAAAATATGACATATTGATTATTAAAATCATTACATTAAAACATATATACAATTTTTCTTCCCCCCCTTTTTTTGTATATTATTGTTTAATATTACATTCTGTCGAGTATTTATAATGGTAATAAGGATCATAGAGCATGTTTATTTACAGAGATATAAATTAAATAACGAAATAAAAAATTTAACTACCATTAATATATATGGAGATTGCAAAGTTCTGTGAAATATTTCCTCCTGGTGAAGAGAGGACATTGCCCCTAAGTCCCCTTTCAACAATTTTGTCCGGAAATTGTAGCCTCACATACCAGCAATTGGATAAAATTACGTCTTATCCGTTCTCTTCATTAATGATACTTTTCGTCTCTCTAGAGCTCAAAATAGGCTATACAGTGAATGAAAATAAATTAAATTAATCATTTTTTTTCTTTAAGAAAACAAATATAACTATTAGTAACCCCAATAAATTAATTTATAAAAAATTATCAATCAATTTATATAGTAAGATAGTAATTTGTATTCATTAAAACTAGAGTATTAATAATGTCTGGCATTACTCGATATATTGATCACAAGCTTACAACTATATCTATTGGACATAATATACATAATTTCCCCGTATTTCATCATAAATTAAAATAATTATCATTAAATTATATATATTTTGTTTCCTCTGTACAGCAATCTACTTTATTAATTTTCCACTTTTCCGGTTAAGCTTTTAAAATTATGTAACACAATAAAATAATTTTTACAGTGAAAAATTTCAGTTCTTTAATGCTTTAGGAGAAAAAAATGTATTATAATATTATACACGAAAAATAGAAAAAGAAAGAAATGTAGCATTACATAATTCAATAAATTAAATTATTTAGAAATAAATGTCTCAACATCCCTTGAAAGAGACAAGGCTAACCATATTTAATATGAATAAAATAGTTGTTGTTGTTGATTGTTGCTTAAAGGCGTAAAACCCTCTGGCCATCAACGCCTAAAATAGTTTAAAATAGTTTTTAAGGATCACTATTCATCCATATTGGTTATAAAACGGCCTAGGAAAACATTTCTTTCTGGAAGACAAGATGGATAAATTACAAATATATTTCAATGTTTTAACACTGTTCTACTTTCCATGAGCACTTTGATTCACAATGCTACGCCTGTCCCAGAGTAACAATTTTAGATTAAAATACTTCCTAACTTTATTTTAAACCGTCTAGTTCCTCTCGAAAGCCATCCTAAATCCTTAATGCTCCTTACTTTGTCATAATCAAGTCATCCATCAGGACCTCAATGTTCCATATCTTGCCGATCCTTCCATCATAAACTTACCAACCACCCAAACCCACTTGTTTTTAACTTAGCTTCTCCTTCATTACCCGATAATCCTCCTAGGTGTCTGAAAAGATGGCCTCGAGATCTCTAGAAATGTTAATGGAGTTATATCACTGGGTAGATTCTTCATATGTCTACATCATGCCATTGTGTAACTAACATTAAATTTACTTATATATATTTTAATACAGCTGTAAGAAAAAAATGTCTTGCTGTATTTTGGACTTACTTGAATGCTTACAACAATTATCTCAATTGATGTTTTCATACTTGAAAAGTTTTTAGAATATTTGAAACCATGTCCTGTAGAAATAAAATTTAATTTATCATACACGAATAAAACCTCAAAATAAACACAGGAAATAGAGAAATTTATATAATTTGCAGGACTATATAATGTGTGACAGCCCTGAGTTCGAAACATAACGTTGGCCACCATTTTCACTCTCATAACTTTCAGAAAAGTCGGTCTGTAAGGAAAAATAACAGTCATTGACGTAGCTTGATATAGCTAATGTTATTTTGTTTAATTTTTTTTCCGAATAATTATGATTATCTTAACGCTAAATGGTTTCTTTAAGTTTATTTTATCATTGTCATAGTAAGAGGCTGTTTAGGATAACTTTTAGTTATGAACAGTAATTTAACTAAATAATACACACGGGAGTGGACTGGTATGTTATTATTTAAGTTAACATTTTTGATACTAAATCATCGTACGCAATACACCTTTTCATTCGTTACATATCATATAAATAATATGGAAGGAAATTCTATTTTTTTTATAAACTATTTATTTGGTGTCCATCGCAATAGAAAACATCTCTCTTGAAGTGTATATATTGGGCAACCAATCGCGAAATTCATGAATAGCAGAGGCAATCACAGGAATCAATTTGAAGCTAAATTATTAAATTTACGGTTAATGTCGGCGAGGGCTATAGAAATTGGGTACCCTCATTTACTGACTTATATTAGAACCGTCAAAGGCCCATTGAGGGCCAATGACAGATTTCTATTCAGTTATGTCTATTCCTTCGACAGATAATTACTTGACAACCTGACAGGACCCAATCGATGGAGGCACTTAGGGGTACAGGCGATGTTTATATACGATAGCACGACACAGGGAATACTTAATGAACCAGATTGAAATCTTTAAGGTGATAATTGGACAGAAAATCGTTAAACAAGAAATAAAATATTATTCAGGTACTTCTCTTATGAATTACGAGCTATACGCAATCAAAGGCCTAATTAAAAAATATATCAGATCATAGGTACAATTTACAGAAAGCACCTCTACTGCCTTAATGATATTCAGGCTTTAGAAGGAATTCAGAGGATAGATAAAATTAATGAAGATTCACATCTAATCATCGTTTGCAATTATAAATTGATATCAAAAATAAATGATTCGGTAACAACTCTATATATATACCAACAGATAAGGGTGCTCACATATTTATAAGAGCATAATGTTTATAAGTGATTAAACTTTCTATTCAGATTTCCTTATTTTTGTTTCTGTTGAGGTAAGATGTATCACCTTACCAGGCATTACAGGAAACGTTATTAGCTATTTACTGGTATGTAAGTGGTATGAGTTTGGTTTTGGAATCTTCCAAATACTATACAAGGCGTGTTAGGTTATGTAAGTTTTCAGTTTATGAGCATTCCTAGAAGATGAACAAGAATGAAAAAAATATTAGAAGCTCACTAAATTAAATATTTGATAAGGAGTCCAAAAAACAAAAGCTACCAAAAAAAAATTACCAAATTTACCAGTACCAAAAGTAGAAGCATTCAAATCTATAGGTAATACAATGATCTTCAGAAATAAACTCAATAAACGAATACAAAATCTTCAAAGACTTTCAATAACCTTTTACTGAGGAAGTAAAATGCTTCAATGTAGCAGTCAATGTTGATATATGACAGCAAGAACTGGTCACTGAAAAGGAGTCTAGAAATCAAGATGCTTGAAGAAAAATCTTTGGAACCATAATAGGGGCGATTTGGCGTCGGAGCTTTAAGATATGGAAGCGAATGAGTTATGAGGAATTCCTACAAGGGAATTCGGCAGTCAATATTTCATGATATGGCAAGTAGCTGAAAGGAATCTACATCAGTTCCTCAAAACAACCGTGGATTCAAAAGCGTTTGACAAGTAACCACAAAGTATACTAAAAACCAAAACGACACAAATAAATTATCAGACAAATTGCTCGTTAATGCCAGCAAACATTCTAAACATTTAAAAGTTGCGGAAGAAGGTTTGGGCGGCACGAGGTCCATTTACTGAAGGAAAAATCTGCAGTACACAACCACTACTTCAACAAGACGAGTGGACTTCACTTCTACACAACGCTTCATTATCACTCTTTGTTATTCGTTTATAAGCAAATTTACGCCTCGACGTTCACTGGCTAGAGTTGGTTACAGGTTGGTTCGTCTCTTGGGCGAACGTAACAAGCGAAGGAATAACTGAAAGCAATAATAATAGGTTATAACCTACAACACTAGAAAATGGTATGTACAAGTGAGCACACGCCCGCCCTCCTTACTGGAGTAGTGATTCGGAACTGGAATCAAAGAAATATTATAAACTATGAAGGCATATTTAAATTTTTTTAAATCATATAACATTTTTGTTTGCATCATAAATTATTACAGCAAGTTATCATAAGGTAGAAAAAATTACATAAGATTCCAAAACAAAACCTTGAGTTACCCAATACCATCCAATTCACGCATGAGTATTGACAGATACCATATAATCAAATTAATGCAGGGAAAGCACACTTAACATCAACTAATTAGACGAAGATAATTCATTACTTTAAGACAATTCAACGAACACTGAACAAAAAGGGATGTAACAAAGCTAAGGAAAAACTTCAAATCAGCAATCATATAAAATGTTCTACTAAAATTACTTTAAAGGTTCTATAATAATATTAATTAAATCAGTCTAATATATAATGTATTATTTCTAAAGGAACCCTGATATTTATTTATGCGTAACGTTATTGATAAACAAAAATTGAGGGCCTATCACTTTTTCTTCCTCCTCCCATTTTAATATTGTAGTATAAATATTAAAAAGTGAACTCTGGAGCCGTAAATATTCTAAAGAACAGTTCTTACTGACTATGCAGAAAATAGGCCAAACATGACTCACCCAATCCTACCTTATCACAAGACAAACGCCTCCGAAAGCTTTGTAACAGAAAAATGAAAATTATCTTCCAGGAATGTCCACACCTCAATAGTTTTTTTATTAAACCCTGATCAACAACACTAGAAGACGATGATAAAACAGTATAATTTAATATTACACTTATTTATAAATTAATATTATACTTATTTATTAAAGTATAATTTAAACAGTAGGAACAGTATTTCATAACAAATATGACATTGAAAAAACAAAAAACAAAAATTAAATAAATATAAGCATATATAAATAGCGTTGTACCTTTTAAAGGTACCTCTACACGTTTGCCGAAGTATGGCAAATTCGCGCAAGCGTGTGGAGAAGCCATTTGGATTGGCTGGGACAAGTTGTAATGAATTTGTGGCAGACTCGTTGATTGTCGGTTTTTGGGCACAAATCAAATAGCACTTGTGCTAAATCGAACTCTTGGGTATCCTTCTCTTTTCAATGACATTATTCATCAGATAATCTAATACATTTACACCTAACATATAATATTTATCATACATAAAGCCCTATATATATTTTGGAGAAAAACTATTAGGATTCATTCATTTGCTTGTTTAGGGTTCCCACTGTTGACCACTAATTACAACTGACTGGTCGAAGTAGGAACAGGCATGTCGGCGCCCACTTCTAATTGAAATTTCCCCTCGTGACAGAGTTTCGAATTAACTTCAAAAAAACACGTGCTTCTGCCAACCAAACTTTTCACTGCTCAATAAAGTGATTTTTTAATGAGAGACCAAATGCAGAAAATAATGGATTTGTTTAACTTTATCATGAATTCATTTCATTCTCCCCTCCATTATTGTAGTAAACCAGTTTTGAATTCTATGCCTCATATAAATTATAATACAGCAAAATATAAAAAAACTAATTGATTAAAAAAAATAATGAAATAATAAAGAAGGAGAAGATATAAAAATAAATAAAAAAGGAAAGAAAGATAGATTACACAAATAAAAAATTTACAAAAATATGATAATCAGTACAAATATATATATAATTGAAATTTACAACCATATTTACATAAAAATGCATCTAATAAATGTGATGTTGGATTACAATGTTTTTTTAAAAATATATTTATTGAAAATTACTGTATATTATAATACATTTAGTAAATTTGACCTCAATTATAATCGAGTGAAACAGGCATGTAAAAAAACTACCCGAATAAGTAGTTTTTAAGTAGTATTCTAATAACATTAGAAGGACTCGAGGCCACCATCTTTTCAGAAACCTGGCAGGATTGTTAGGAATAGAAGAGGAAGCAAGGTTAGAAACTAGTGGGTTTGGGTGGTTGTGGAGTTTACAATGGAAGGATTGATATCTGGTTCGGGCTAGATCAGTTACAAATGGAATATTAAGGTCTTTATGAATGATAATATTTTTGACAAAGATTTTACATTATAAGCATTGGATAAGAGAGGAATTCGAAGGTTTAGTGAAGTCCCAAAACTCAACTCTGTAGGTACAAATTATAGACATGCAGATCAGTCTTTTGTAATGGATTGGAAGTTCAAACCGTTTGTCTAGTAGGTGGTGTATCGACGTACTACAAATACCAAAAAGTAAAAATATAGTAATAACAAATCGTAGTAGTATTAGAAATATAGTTGTAAACAAAGAGAAAGGAAAATGTTTATTAACAGGTAAGCTGTTAATTCAAAATATTCAATGAGGCCCAAACGCATAGAAGAGAAGTATTTATTGATCAGATCCTTCGTACAACAATACTGTACAGATCAGTTTGTATCTTTATCTGTCCAATTTAGCTCAATTATTTATACAATGGCTGACTATTTGATCATTCTTTTAGCGCTCTCATAAAGTTTGTTTACTTACCACTAAACTATATAAGGAATATATAGTACGGGGAAGTAGTATTATCGAGAAAAATTTCGAATTCAAGGTTTCAATGGAAAAGAATCTTTTGAAGCCCCTAATTCGAAATAAGCAAGCTCAGCAAATTTGTATGCGTGTATATGAACAGCTTAACACAAAAATGCTAAGTCGTATGACACTGTCATTACATTTTTAGAGTAGTCGTCTTCCTGAGAAGAATTTCAATAAAATCAAGATTTTCAATAAAATCAAAATTTTCGATAAAATCGACACATCTTATATAATCCATTTTACACATTTGTTTTTCGATTTTCTCATAAACGACTACCGATTTTCAATAAACTCAGTACATTAATGTAAAATTAAATAACAATTTAAATCAGTTTGGTCTTATATTCATTAAAAATGAAATTCGAATTAAGTTTGACACATCTTAAAAGCCCGAATTTTCAAAAAGATATTTATTTACCTTATGTACCATTGACTTAGTGATTTGAAAAAAATCCATTGCTATCAGCAATACAAAATGGTTGAACATAGAGTATAGAAGAATTTGATAATTAAATAATGGAAAGAAAAGAAGAAATAGAGACAGGAGTTGATAGATATTGGAAAATCGGAAACAGCTGTGAGCGCCAGATATTTTCTGAACCCATTCATATGTATACGGCTTATATTTTGCTAAATACTATTCGAAATTTTCTCATAATTCTAATCCTTCGAATCAAGGAAATATTATTTCGTCGTGTATATCTGTCAGAACAATCTGGGTGGTCATATCTCATATTACTACGAAGTGATATGGAAAAAATTAATTTTTTATTCCTAAAATTACAATGATAAATAGAATTTTTTAATAATTTTAGATTCATAGTTAAACCTGTAAATACGGAAGATCATTGGATGAATCTACGATGGTAAATACTGCACATGCAAATGCGATATGCGAACACCGCACCAGATTTTTGTCAATTACTTTTCAATAGAAGAATTGTTTTAACCTCCTCCATGTTTAGTCGAAAATTTAGTTATTTTTTATAATAACTTAAAAATTTGTTCTCCTCTCATCCATTTCTTTTATGAACATAGAAGTCGGTCTACCTTTCGTAGATGTCGCCTAAAGGTCTTTGTCTTGTCATTTTTTGCAAAGTTAAAAGGTTATAAATTTCATCTTTTATTTATTTCTGTTTTTGAACCAACCAGGGTTGTTTTCTCAAAAGTTATATATAAATATGATCTACTTTAAGTCTCAATTACGTGTATTTTATTTAAAATTCAATTTCACCATAAAAAAAACAATCTTAAAATTATTTAAGCTTCAATACTACTAGTAATTCATAGCATGGCCGATTCATGTATAAAACAGTTTCAGAGATACAATAACGACTCATAGTTTGTCACTATTACATAATCTTTGAAAAATAGCAGATTGCCTCACCTAGAAAACCTTTGTCACAGACACCTGTTTACATTACAAAGATACAGAGTTATCTCTTATGACTCCCGTAGTCGATAAGAATGTTTCTTTAAATAACTATTTTAAAGAACATTATTTTTCATCTGTTTTTTCATCATTAATCATCATTTTATGCGAAAAGGATGACTCCAGATGCCACAATTCTGGAATATATTCCAACAGACCAAGATGAGTCACCGGACACTCCTATCAATATTTCAATGATTAAGTAAAATTTTAATGTTGCACTTCACGAGCATTTATTACATTTTTAATTTTAAAAGTGGCTCCAAAATCAAATAAAAATAAATGCCGGATGACAAGTTACTAAATCGTCCTTTTGGGCGTGGCCGACGACTTCGTCCAACCCTTCCACTACCCACACTCTTCTTATGAGACGTCTACAAGGAGTAACCAACATGAGTAAAGTATACAACAATATATTGTGAGATAATAATAAAAATGACAAAATTTAGGTAATGCGACGGTCCGACTTTGCGATCCTAAAAAATCGTCGCATATTGATCTCTAAACAATATAATTTGGCAAAAAAGGACTTTGTATTATGAATGTTTAGGTTTGGAAAAGGGACCATTCAACATCAGAAATGTAACTGAGTAGTCGCTTAAATCTAACGCTCAAACCAAAGGAATTAAATTCTTTTAATTTTTATCCATAGTTGAATGCTTCGTCTTGAATTAAAATGTTGCATTGTATACATAACATAAATATATTATTTTCTGATTAAATAAATCAATTTTCCAACGTTTCGGCCAATTCGGCCATCCTCAAGGACAATCTTAAAAATTATTTTACAGGCTATTTTCAAATTTTGATGTGTGGTGCGAATTTATATTTAAGTTATGGTATATTATTAATAATAATGTTGTGGTCAAAATTGTTACAAATGAATACATAATAAGCTGTTAAATGTTTAGATTGTCCTTGATTATGACCGAATTGGCCGAAACGTTGCACTTTTGATATAATAAAGAGTGTTGAGACTTAACAAGGATACCATTTGATTTATTTAATAAATAAATACCAGTCTCAAGAAATTGAATAAATTATATATATTATTTTCACTATCACACTGGCTATCATAGGAATACTTACGTACCAACATAAGTATCCTTTGGTGAACGAAGTACGTAAGGACGTACATTATCCGGGCACATTACCAGTGGAGAGTGGTTATTATTTTACATTATGAAAATAAAATAATTACAAAAAATAAATTTAACTTGGAAAGTATAGGTTTTTCGCCTTTCACAAATCCAACATTTTTATCTTATTGGAGCAAACGCGTATGAAATCATCGATACGTAATAGATCTCTCGAGACCAGAGTCAGCGTGGGACCCATTTGTTCAGGGCTCTGACGTTTTGTCCTGTTGGCAGAGAAACATTTAGATATCGTATCGGAGAAAAATACTATAAAGCAAATGTGAAAAGCAAACTACCCACGGAAAATTGCTTTCCTCTGAAATCGACCGACGATGTCGCGATGTACCCTAATGGAAATGAAGATAAGGGCCGACAATGGGAAATGCTAGAACATCTGTTTCCCGGATTGATTCTCAATTTACCTGGTCGGTGTCGCTGCCTTGTTTTAATATAAAAAGTCCTACAATTTCCCCTACCGCACCGTTCCCTTGTATAACAGTACATTTTATCGCCCTCTAATGAACAGAGCTGTTATTATCATATATTTCTTCTTTTTTTCAATTTAAGGACAACGCCGACTGCTAGTGTTTCTAATCATTGGTTTTTCTTCTCGTTTCAGTCAGGAGGGAAGACACTCCTAAGAAAATGATTCATGAAAAACTCCACTATTCTAACAAAATAATAATTTATGGATTAAATAGGACACAGATGAAATAAATAATCAATATTGGAATGAAGATTAAAATAGTAATAATGATGAATTAGGAAATTTTTTTTTTTTTTTTTTATGACCCACTTTCTAGTCATTTCTGGCATATGAGGGGGGGAGGTAACAAACCTATTCTAGTCATGGAGGGGGATCAAGTTTTCATTTTTTTGGACCACCATAAGAAAAAGTCGATCCTCCAGACCAGATTCGGACCGGCACCGCTGCGTCAGGAGCCAGTCACTAAACTTCCTTAACTACAAATGGCCCGAAATTAATATTGTAGCAAAATATATTTATAAATATTTTTATTATTACCAGTTAGTGTTATATTTTAGATCAAGCGTCCTATTGTCGGAGATAAGCCTCCCAACGTCAATGGAAGAATAAATATGAATAAAACGTTTTGAAAAAAGGAATTTTTTGTTTCAATAAAAATAATCGATGTCTGATGTCAAGCATTGATAATAAAAATTAATAGTATTAATTCAACTTTATCTTTAATAATTTTTCTTTACACTCTCAATAATTTTATCTAAGGTCTACTATCCCCAAAGGGACAGCTAATCTGGATGCTGTAAAATTATTGTACAATATTTTAGATTTGTGAATTCTTATATCTTATTCTTACTACACCACTTTGCAAAAAATGTATAAATATTTACATAAGTATATAATAACATATTTGCGTGATTTAAAAAGTTTTTAGAGTTGGTTTTCCGGTCCCTTACTCGTGGCAACACTTCAATAGTAATACAAAGCGTTTTAAATATTCAGTCGTACCATAAACACGGGAGGGGGGACATAAAATAAAATGCAAATTTAATATGTAAAAAAAAATATATATATATCATTATACTAAATATAATAAAATAAAACTGCTTAAATAATAGCAAAATAATTTATGAACAAGATAAAGAAAATTAAATTTAAATAAAAATAAAATACACATTCACAACTATATGCGCACATACAAGAAAACCATTTACTTCAAATAAATGAACCAAAACTAAGACAGCTAATACGGAAAAAAGTAAATACAAACTTCAAAAGGAAAAGGTGATAATGCACCTTCCATAATACAAATAGTAATAGATCATAACACACTGAAGCCACAGACTAAATGGAATGCTAAGTAGTTCTAAACAAAAAATATATATGATATATGTTTATGAGAAACAATAGTGCTGAGTTGGAGTCAGTTAAATATTAAAATGACATGTCATATTATAAAATTTATTTCCTAAAGGGCTTCCAATCATCAATCCATCCGACTCTCATCATCAATAAGGTCCGAAGACAATCTCTGGCGTGACAAAAGCGGACGATACAATGAAATGGATCGGAGACCCGATGCTGAGGGAATGACTATCTCGAGAAATCTAGCCTATTAAAATGACAATAGAAGCGGGGGTAGGTTTTTGGTCCGACGGCTGAATCTGAAAATTCCCGGGCTCCGGTTTGGGGATGAAAGCTTGCTAATTGATTCCCTCCTTTAGCCAGGCTATCTGATCTCAACCCCACTTTAGCATATAAATAGCATATTAAACGGGCACCCCCACCCCATCTCCACCGAGCTCATCTCTCATAAATCCAATACACGCCTTTTATTTTTTACCACCTCCTTTTCTAACACAATTCCCATTTGCAGGTTTCGCCGACACCATATCCGTCACTCCAAACACCTGTATTCATCATCCGAACAGATGTTTTATCCGCGTATGAATGAAATGGCAGAGGATAAACAGCGGGACAAATTGCAAATAGTGCAATTTATTTGCGCAAGCCAACCCATCACAAAACTATTCAGAAAAATTGCATCCATAATTCCAGAAGTATTCTAATTGGACTATTAGAACTCGAATTTCCAACAAATAAATATATATCAATGCAACACAGCACAGGAAATGGACAAAACAACATGATTGTTTCACACCTAGTTGAACATTTTGAAATACTGAGTAATACTATTATTCCATTAATCCACTCAGAACTAAAAAAATGTTAGCTGGAAAAACCAGGTTAATTTTCGATTATTCTATTGTGTATACATACCGGAAAAATTATGACAATGGAGTTTTGATCAAATACCTAAGGTAGATAATCAATTGATGGTAGTGGGTAGTTCATTCATTGGTAAGGCACTGTGCTACTAACTCCAAGGACCCGGCTTCGAATACCTAAAGTAGATAATCAATTGATGGTAGTGGGTAGTTCATTCATTGGTAAGGCACTGTGCTACTAACTCCAAGGACACAGCTTCGAATACCTAAAGTAGATAATCAATTGATGGTAGTGGGTAGTTCATTCATTGGTAAGGCACTGTGCTACTAACTCCAAGGACCCGGCTTCGAATACCTAAATTAGATAATCAATTGATGGTAGTTGGTAGTTCATTCATTGGTAAGGCACTGTGCTACTAACTCCAAGGACCCGGCTTCGAATACCTAAA
>NW_027108624.1:1623535-1709598 GCF_000696795.3 Halyomorpha halys | reverse complement strand
ATTGGTAAGGCACTGTCAAGTAATTTAAAATTTGGAGTGAAA
The DNA here is from genome assembly GCF_000696795.3 of Halyomorpha halys. Lineage (NCBI taxonomy): Eukaryota > Metazoa > Arthropoda > Insecta > Hemiptera > Pentatomidae > Halyomorpha > Halyomorpha halys. Next base: position 1,709,556 of record NW_027108624.1, on the reverse strand, counting down.
AGACTGACTTTTTTTCTCCTCTTGGGCTCTTGTACTACAATGTCTACATAAATTGTGTTGTATAGATGGTCTTAGAAGCATACCTTCCACGAATTTCGCAACAGAATATTTTTTGTAGTTTATCGACATTGCTGTCTTTCCCTCACGACATAAACCCGTCAGAAGATAATTTCAAGCATGCATAAACATAAACAGGAAACGCATACACCGACGCATTCATCCATCGCTATGTCAGCTTCTTTTTTTTACGACCAATCCCAACTTCCCGTGACTTAGCAATCCCTACAGCACTAACCGAATGGCTATTGCGTTATGGAGACTATCCCATTCAGAAGAGTTTATCAAATATTCTGGAAGGCACCTTGCTTTCGAAGCCTCGACCTTTGTTCTATTCCTTTGAGTGGGAAGAGAATATTTCGCATCCATAAAGAACAGCAGGAGAGGAAGGAAATTTTTTAAGGATTCTGGCATGTTTGAAGAAAGTTACTCCAAAACGTGACTTCGCTTCGTATGCTTCATTTTAATCCAAACTTTTGTCTTCAATTAGATATATTAGATCAAAAACAAAAATGTTATCCTTATAAAAACTTGAATGATTGAATTAATTTAATATAATGTAACAATACATATCATTTAAATTTTACATGTAAGATTGCTTAACCAACCTGGACCAATCAATAACTAAGAAAATCTGATGCGGTGCGCGTATCTAAGAAATTTCGCTCACCGCCCGAAGGCGAAAATTTTAATTCCAGGTTAACAAAATACAACAAAGCCGTGTACATATTGCAATCGGGAGCAAATTTACAATTAGTAAATTAATATAATAATGAAAAAGAAACAAGATGATACAAGAATACGACAAAAATAAGGATCTAGTAATATCTAAATAAATGACTTCTATAACTAAACACACACATTAATTATAATATAATAAATAATTATTTAATATAAAATAATAAATAATTATGGGAAGATAAGAAAAAATACAGGCAGATATGATCATTTGGCGAATCAATGTTTAGTTATTGGGAATCATAGATGTAAGAAAGTACCCAGTTAAATATTTTTTTTTTTAGTTTTCTTTGTGATTGATTTTTTGCATTAGTTCTTCTGTTAAACGATTGAACTGAAATGGTACCATATAATTTAAAGTACGTTTACCAAATGTACGTTTCAGTGAAGATATAATCAACCTGATATTGAACACTACTCGATTGTACATTAATACATTAATATTCCGATTTTAATAAAATTTGTTAGACTTCTTTTTCTTTTTTTTTTTTTTGAGAAAATTAAAAAAAAAAAATGTAAAAAATCGGTTCGATAAAGTGACACTTCCGGCCAATCAAATTTATTGAAAAAGTAGCAGAAACACCCCAAAGATATATCAACCTTAAATATGTTATTTTAGTTTCTTACGACTGCGTTTTCTAGCAAACCTGTGTGCGAGACCTAGTTATTCAGAACCAGGGAACTTCGAAACGGGTATTTCCGTCGAAAACAGGAATTCGAAACATAGCATGATAATAATACTTCACCTTACTATGTATTCCATAGTAAAACATATTTTAAAAATAATAATAATAACATCTATAACCCAGAGGATCGATTCCGATTATATAAAACATTTCTTGCCAACATACCGTCACAGCATATAATCAAGATTGGACCAAAATCAATCCGCTAATCTATGTCTATGGCATCTACCCATCAGTTTAACGCTAATTAAACCTTAGTGACTAATTCGTTATAACAACTTAAACCACCCACTTTAGTCGACATAATGCTATCATAATGTTTCGCATTGATAAAAAAGAGTTGAGATTAAAACGGTTTTGTAACTTCTCAATCCGAATTCTAGAGACGGAAAGAGCATAGGGTACGAAACCGACTCTTCCAAACCTTTTTATCCTCCTAATAGACATCTGAAGCTCAAAAAAACGGCCCAAGAATCCTTTCCTAGCGTATTAATAGATCAGAAAATGATTACGACCAGGACTAACTTGAAGGATAAAATTAACAAGAATGAAAAATTGAGAGAAAATATAATTTCTCGATCCGTTATTCGCCAGAGTAAAGAGAAACAGAGTTATCTTATTACCTTTACATGACACCGGAGAATGGCGAATGCATACCTGCCACAAGTGACGTCTCAAAACTTTGTAAAGGAATAATTTAATATAATTGTCAATTTAGTAGAACAAGGGGGGCCCACTCACTCAAGACAGGGGGTAAATTAACCATAAGGGAAATTAGTTTGTTTAAAACAACTTCCGCCTTCGTGGAAATTTAACTCGGACCCGAGAACAACTCGGGGTTTGAAATAATTGCACAAATTTCGTTCTAAACGCTAATTAAAATCGTAATTATATGAACGAACAAAGGTTGCTATTCGTAGCTTTATTCTGTTGGAAACGGTCACTAACCAATATTACATAACGAATTATACAATACTAATGATTTCCTCTGTAAACAATTAATCAGAACATACGCATTTCCTGCCACGACAAGAGATAGCGTAATAAAGAATAGGATTCTGTTTTTCTGGTCAACTGTTTGGTCATCACGCCCTTTTCTGATTTTTCGTTAATTTTAATTATTAACTTTTCTTGGTGTTTTAATATTTTATAGGTAATACTTGTGTTGTTCTTAAAAAGATGGCACATCTGACATAAAAAAAGTTTTGATTTTAATTAGATTCATTTGCCGAGTTGGCAAGACCCAGGTACCAATCCTACAACGATAAACTTCCCAACCACCCAAACCCACTTGTCTCTAACCTGACTGCTCCTACATTACCTAATAATCCTCCTAGGTGTATGAAAAGAAGATTGCCTCGAGATCTTCTCCTCTATAAATGTTATTGGAGTTCTATCAATGGGTCGATTCTCCACATGTTTGTATCATGTCATTATATCACCTACAGCAAATTTACTTGTATATATTTTTATAAAGTTGTTAATAACAATAAAAAAATTAAAAAAAAAAAAAAAAAAAAGATCCAAAAATAGAGGTCCACCTATAGACTTTCCAAACGCTATTAAAGTAATTACAAATTAACATCAGAGTAATGTATAATCTATAGAAACTCAAACAAACATAAATATAAAAAACTTATCGTTGTAAATTTTATTTTTATTTCTTTGTATTAATTTTTATATAATTGTTCACTTTTATTTACATCATTATTAACCCCACCTTAGTTTACTTTATTGTCATCTTATTATCTTGCATTATCAAGATACTTTTAGCTGTTTTGTATAATTTTTAGCCCTGATGAAACCCTGTAAAACGGGGCGAAACGTTGGAAAATAAATTCAAAACTGTTTAATGCATCTTCTTGACCTCACCCCCGATCACCTCCTTATTCAGTAACCGTCAGTCATTTTTTATATAATATATCCATTAGGTAGTTATAATTCTTATATTTTTATATATAATTGATTTTCTTTTAATAGCTTTATGATGTTATACATTGATTCTTTTATTGCTTCCTTTATAAAATATTTAATAACAAATAAAGTGATTATTATTTATATACATATATATTTTTTGTAATATAATTTCGTTCCCTTCCTATTATGTATATTATCATTTAACGGTTGCCAATTTTTAGTATTTTCTTTAATTTTCTAAACTGTTTACCTTAAAATTATTTTCAAATGTAACGTACTCAACTGTCAATTCCCACTCTTGTCCATACATGCTGTTAAATGTTCACTTTGGCTCTGACTTCTAGTCTGTATGGTGCGTTGATTTTATTCTTAGCCTCTTTTTTTCCATCCCTTAGTTTGAACTTTAATTTATATATATTTTTTTTATCTGTTATTATTCCCGTTTCCATTAATTATCTATAAACTTTTATTATTCTAATTTAGTTTTTACGTTTCATTGTACAACTTTTTAATTTTTCGTTTACTTTTCTCATTCATTTTTACATCATTCAAGTGTTTGTATATGTTTTAGCCCTGATAAAGCCCTGCAACGTGGGCCGAAACGTTGGCTCAATAGTTTAATCACTATTAGAGTTTTCCTTTGACCGCGCCCGGCCATCTTCCTTTTCAAATAAAAGAAATGCACACATTTCAGTGATATATAATCTAACCTTGGCAAGAGTGAACACAACATTTTGATTAAAACTGAGAAGCGATCTCTCTCTGAAATTACCTTGATTAAAAATGAAATCAATAGCTATTGTGGTTTTTCAATCGAGAAATCATCACTTTAATAGGACGAGGTCAAAATCATCATCACAAGGTCTCATTCCTTCCCCAATCCCAATGTAATAAATTCTGTTCATGTACATTCGCTGAGAATTTATTGAAGATGGAATTTTAAATTAAAAAAAAAAAAAGTACACCAAAAGTAATAACTGGTTAATTGTTGGATTCCACTATAATCTGCCTTACACAAAAGGATTTATATCATGAATATAATCCAGTAGTAATATGTTACTAACGAAATTAATAAAATACTTAAGCTATAGGTACATAACGTAGAGAGAGAGAGAGAGAGAGAGAGAGAAAAAAAAAACTTTATTCAAAAACAACAAAGTTATGCTGCCCTACTTCATAGGGTTGCTAGCTACACAGCATACTAATTCAAATCTAATCAAACAATTTTTTTAATCTTATAACATATAGACATGACATGTAAACAATATATAATAATAGTATATGACTTTTTCCCCTTTTTGTTTCATCGTTTTGGTTCTTTTACCTTTATTTTTTCTTCTTTCTATAATTTGTTTTTGTAATCCCTCTTTATCTATCTTTCTTCCCTTTCTATCTTTTTTTTTTTTCATATTTTCTCTTTAAATTCAATGTGCTACACTGGCTCACTGGCTCATTACCAGTGATGCGGCGAGAGGGATGCACTAGGATCTCTTGAGTTCTGCTCTACCCCTCACACGTGGGGTAGAGTGGGCTCAGGGATCCTCTGGTCCATTGTGTAAATATTGTATATATTATCTTATCATTATGTTATTTTATTTATTTATTTTTCATACAGATAGTTTGATTATGTTCATCTTGTCTATTCTTTTGTTTGTATATATTTTAAGAGAGTTTTTTTTTTATTATTTTTTCTTGATTTTTTTTTTATTTTATTGATTTTTTTTATTTTAGTATGTATGAGATCATTCATCACTATTACCTATTGCCCACAACTGTGTGACAGATTGTAATATCTATCAATAAATAAATCTATCTATCAAAATCCAATGTGACTTTCCTCATTTTCCCCCCTTAATTTTTCCACTGGCTAACCTAATTCAACATACCTAAATACAAATATTCTATATACAAATATTCATTTTAAATAAATAAGAATATAAAGTCGTAATATTTATGTCATATAATTGATAAAAGTAGTGATATTTATATATAGATATATACATAACAAAAAAATTAATAATAACAAATAGATATAAAAAAGTAATAAAAAAATAATAATAATAATCATACTTATATTTCTTGACATTTTTTACTTTTATTTACCCACATATGAAATATATAGTAAGTCGAAGTAATACTTGCGTAAATAATATTCTTTTCTGTTCCTTGAGTCCAAATAACCAAGCCCCACAAAATGGTTTGTGCGTATGTATATTTAGTGAGCCTAACTCAAACAAGTGAAGTTGTACCAAACTGAAATTACGCATTTAAGGCAGGCATATGCCTGGGACGTGGATAAACCTTTTCCCAAACCCTAGTGGAATCATGATATTCGCCCGGTTATTTTCACACAGGCACTTCTTCCCCTCGACACTAAAAGGGTTACTATGAGATGGTAAGTGAGCATTGACCGTTAAGCGCACCGAACCAGATTATTATTTTTTTCTTAATTAGATACATAGGACAAGGATATAATGAGGAAAAGGGATTATTATTATGGGAGTATTTTACAATAAAGGGTAACAATGTTGAATAGCAACAATGTTAACGGTGGGTCCAAACAATAACTGAAGAAAGAGTTTCCGATAGCCCTGTTATAAGCCGATTAAGCTGGAATTAATTTGGGTTGAGGACAGCGTTAATTACTTAGGCTAGGATCGTTCCGGTAATAGCGGCTACCACAAATGTCCTTTCGCAGATAGTTTGTCATCCGGGAGGTAGATTCCTTGCTGCAGGATAGTTAATGTAGCCACAGAAGAAAATTCCGGAGTTCCTGGATAAGGCTAAAAATAAATTCCCTATCACTTTGAACAAAACACACTGAATTGTATCGCAAAAAAACAAAGTATTTTACAATGCTATTAGCAAATCAGAAAATAGAATGTCTTCACTATGGAGTTCATTGGACTAGAACGTAATGGTTGAAAGTCAGAATGTGGATACGGCAAGTATGTAAGCTCTTTTTTTAATTAACACCTCAACATTTATTCCTTTAAAAAGAAGTAATACCCAACATTGTTTACTACTTTATAACGTAAAAGTGATTCCCAACCGGTGGTCCTTGAGAACAATGGGGGGCCGAAACAAAAATTCTGTACGGTATTATTGTTAGAACTATTTTCTTGTTCAACTTTCCAGAAGCTTGAGAATTAATTGAGAGGTTTTAACACTTAAAAACAAAGCACTTTTTTAAACTTTCTTTAATGAAATGTGCAACTGTCTAAAGAAAAAAAATCAATAAGTAAATATGAAAAATGTTTCAAAGCACATGATAATCTTCCAAAGAAACCACCCAATGGTGGTATTTCTATCATTGCTTTAAATTAGAAGAAACCGTGGTTACATTCTTTTCAGAAGCCACGGAGTATTATCAGGGATTATTAAGGATAAGAGCATAAGAATGGGTTTGGGTGTCTAAGGATTTTGGAATGAAGGGGGTTATGTCTGATTCGGGCCAGATCTGCAACGAATGCGATGTTAAGGTCTTTATAAATGAGTTTATTTGTGACGTAATAAGGAGCATCAACGATTTTATGGAGGATTTTGGATTGTAAGGATTCGATACGGGAGGAATTGTATGGTTTGTTGAAGCCCCAAAGCTAAATCCCGTATGTCTAAATTGGTCAAATTAAAGTATATTGGTATGATAATATAATGAATAAGAGTTTTTTTTGTAGTAAATTGGAAATTTAGAGCGTTTGTCAAGGAAGTGTTATGGTAATGGAAATATACGAGCTACTGCACTTTTAAACAACCTAATTTTCCAAAACTTTTCCTCAGGGACGGAAAGTCGGGAGTGGGAGTGAGCCGTACATGATTCAATTTCTGGCTTAATGGCCCGTAGGCTTCTATGGGTTGGGAGCCATTGTTTTATACCTTATGAGAATCCTAGTGATATGAATGATGAACTTAGTTTAAAATACAAAATCTGGTATAGTGTGCACATCACATATCTCGAGCAAACCACTATATTTAGAACATAAATTATATAATATATAGGTTAGTAAAAGTAAAACTAATTAATGTCACTAAAACAAATAAATGTTTGGTATATATATATATATATATATATATTAGAAAGGTTTTGCAATAGGAGTGAAGGAATCACGCGAAGAGGAGAAGGGTTGCCTGTGCAGACCTGTCCCAGCGTCACTGTGATAGGGTCATTTCCCTTCTGGCTGTGCTGGTGAAAGCTGTCGGAGATGTTGTAAGGGTACAATGTTGAATACAGAACGATTATACGCTACAACAAGTGTGGATCAGTGCTTGGAGAGGATTGTCCACGCCATACGACGATATTCAGGCGGTACCTGGAATCTGAAAGAGGAAATTTGAAGCTTGAGAACGCTTCAAGATAAGGTCGTCCAGTTTAATCGGTGAATAAAATATTAACGTTTTTCGGACATGTTTGAGGTAGACAGGGGAGTGACCTACGACCAGGTATAGAAGTCCTTGGTCATTAATGCACCAGCAGTTAGTAGCATTCTGCGCGATCATCTTCATGTCAAGAAGCTTTGTACTCATTAGGAGTCCCATAGCTGACGCTCAAAGTGCGAATCGCGTCTCATGGTGCAGCAAAAAGCTGAAGTTCAAAAATGAAAAAGATTCTAATATAAACAGTATAGTGACATGTGATCCAACTTGGCTTTACTATTGTGAGTAATGACTGAGTGGGAAGTGCATACATATGAGTATATATGTAGGATATTTATGTTTTGTTTTTTTATCACTCTACATCCCCATGAAACTAAGACCCATCTCATACAAAATAGTATTAATTTATTCGCTAATACAAATCAATACAACAAGTTTAATCAGAATCGTTAAAGATGTTCATCAATGTGGCACTGTTAAGTCCATTTTGGCGGAAACGTTGCAGTAACATCACAGGCTTATGTATACCTTAAAAATGTAGTATTAGTTTTGTAAAATGTTTCGTTATTCTTCACATACATACAAAGATAGGATTTGCCGTGACCGAGGGATCTTCAAAAAAAATATTTCAGTTGAAAATTTTAATTAATTATTGGAAATAATGGTTGAAATAATTAGTTTTCCCAAATGCAATACTCCTCTATAATATATATTTCATAGATAAGAAAACGTAACAAAAAATATGTACTGATCTTTACACCAATATTCTTTATTCTCAGACCCCGGAAAGCTTAATAAACTTAGAAATAGCATTTGTTTTCCTTTCCTCAACTACATTAAAAAGTTTTTGTCCAAGTAACCATTGAACAGTTTTGCAACAACCATTGAAGAGTTTTGAGTTTTGTATTATGGTGATATGTACACTAACGCCCAACTGTCAGATGTTTAAATCCAACTACCAGCCACAGCCGAATTGGAACCTGGGTACAGGATTTAGATTTTCGATGCGAAGAGATATCTTCAAAATTTCTAACAAACGGAATCCAAACGACAATCTTTTCAGTTTACTGGCAAAGATGAATCACGTATCTAACTGAACATTATATACATCCGACTCATGGTTTGTTTCATGAAATACACCACTCATACTAGAACTCTCCAAAATAATCAGAAAGAGAGTTCAATGACCCAATAACATATACCAATATTACACATATGTCATTAAAAACAAAATTTTTCTGAGATTCTGTGGATCGTTTACGCTTCAGTGCGCACAATAGAGGCATATCATCAGAGCTCATTAGAGTAACCCTAAATAGTTATTTGAACCACCTGCCCGCTTCACGAGAATGTTCTCCGACGGAATCTTTTAAACTCGGAGTAAAACAAGAACGAGATATCGCTATGGTCGACCAGGAGTATCATTAACCCGCATTAACTTCAATTAACGATCCTACGGGATTTTTCCATTGCCGATGATGGTAGGGGAGACCGGAGGATCGAGGACAGAGATACAAGCGGTAATGAGCCAATGCCGCTCGCTCATGCTTAACAATTCGACCTCGAGAATACTTTAAAATAACGAACCGTAAGAAGCACAAAGCTCTTTAAGAAGTGACCGAGACCTGCTTTCAATAGAAAATTTAATAAATTAAACAAAAAAAAAAAAAAAAGACGAGTTCTAAATACAATATTGATAAAAACGAATGATTTACTTCTTAGAATTTCATTTAACTGAACCACTATCATTTAATACTCAAACAAGATTAGCAGAGAATGTAATATTTAACAGTAAAAAATATAAAAAGAAAAAACTGTTAGATTGTACAAGAAACTGCTCTCTATTTCGAGCACTTTATAATTTACAATAATGGCGCCCCAACTCCCATTTAAAAACCAAAACTCAGGACCATAATGGGAACCATTTGGACAATGTTCGAAACAAAGGAAAACAGATCAGTTCAAATTCGAAAAACCTATTCAACAATAGACAAATTTATGCCAAGAAATGGCTTCCATTGCTTAAAAATATATTGATAGCTTATAAAATTAGGGTATAGTATATAATAGAATATATGTAATTAACAAGCGAATTTTATAAATATTAATGGGACTTTGGTTTACAGCAAAAAATGATTTTATAATATAATGAATTAATCTATTTTTCATATTGAAACCTTTATTTTCTTAATAAGTTCAATTTGTGTTTGAGTTATGGCCGAGTACAAAAAAAATAACACATTATTCAAAAAGTTTTGCTGCCTAACCGCATAAGGTTGCTACATAACACAGCATGCTTATAACTAGTTAAACAATTGCTTAACTATATAATCTTATTATGTATAGGCATAGTTCCATAAATTTGAAATACATTATTATTATTATTGGAGAAGTTTGTCGGGGGGTGCGGTCAGCAAAGAACAACATAAATAAACAAAACCATATTTATTGTATTTTATGCCTTGGTATAAAATAAATAAATATGGTTTTGTTTAGGCATAAAATAAATAAATATGGTTTTGTTTATTTATGTGGTTTTTTGCTGACCACACCCCGCGACAAACTTCTCCAATCATTAATCTACGGTCAACTATCTACACCTGATTATTATTATTCATTTTTGCCTCCATTAATCAAATTTTTTTCTAAACCTAATAAGGTCCAGTAGGTTTTTTTGTCCATCTTTAAAAAATATAAGATAAAATTAAACTCTACAATGTAAATAGCGAAGACAAATTACAAACTGACAAACATATATGTTATTAAAATGAAAAAATTCGTTGTATCCAATTTTCAATTTAAAAAATTCTTTTACAATATAAAACTTTATTTTTTGGGGGAGTAACAATGGGCGAACAATGTCCAGTTACAGCAGAGACATTTTTATGGGGGAAACGTGGTTTTCATAAAAACGGTTTAAATCCATAAGATGCCAAGCAAATATTTTTTTTTATTTTTCTTTTGTTATTGAGCATAAATCACACAAAGATATCAATTTTATTTTTAAAAAACATGTTTAATGGATTTGGCATGAGTCCCACCTGTAGATAGCAATAGGCAATATTGAATACAATATTACAATACATCACGGATATACTTTACAATACTTTTTATAGATATCATCATCTTGTTAATTTATTTTAGTAAATCTAATAAACCTAATAAACTACTTTATATTAAATTAAACTAGATTTTATTTTAGTGCTAATAGACATCTGTACGTCTCATGGTTCCTTAGATATAGATTTCCCACAATAAATTCACTAACTGATTTTTCAGTACATTTTTTATAGAATGTTTTCATTTTATGTATCGGGAATTATTGAAGATAAACAGCTCTGTTAGGGCTCATATAATAGTAAATTTATTCTAATTTAAACGATGTTCTATTAGCTCTTATTTTTAACTTACCTTGTAAGGTAGCTTTAACGATATGGAGCTCAGAATGAAAAAATATTTTTTTTTAACATTTTGAAACAGCCACCATTTTTATTTCCCCAAACTATACTCATCAATTTTGACAAGTAATTATACATAGTTTTCACTAAAGTAATAACTGCCTTTTTTCTCCTCTTGGGCTCTTGAACTGTATAGTTCACTAAAAGTGGTTTAGTTGTTTTTTTTAACAAAAATGTTTGTACAAAATAAAAATAAAATTGAATAATGATTATCCTGTTATTGATGCCGAGCCTTCATATGTACCCATTTAGAGCTACATCATTAACAGTAATTAACATGCTAATAAATTCAACGGCGCAATAATTAGGGTTGGAGCGTCGTGTTGGGATTTGATATCATTGTGTCTGTCAGAGGAAACTTTACACAATTACCTAGCAGTTTCTACCTCGGCTGTAGTTGGCGGTTCGCACATAATAAACATTATATTCAAAACACTGAAATTCGTATGTCACTACTCCTTCTAGAGCAACTATTATCAATTATTAATGTTTATATAATTAATTCCGAGTCAAGTTATTATTTAATGAACAAAATATAGCAGTTAAAGTTTGATGAAAACAGATAAAAGCTCTCCATTACATCAGACACGATAATGGTAGTCAAAGATCAAAAATTCCGGCAATGAGATTTATGAAAGCTGATACTGACAAAAAGGTGAAGAAAAAGTTCGAGGAAGCAAAATGGCTTGTTCGATGATGAAAAAAAAGAATAACACTGTCTAGAAAATGATAATGAAGTATCAACATCTCCTTCAATTAGTAAAGATGAAGATGATAATGATAAAGATTCTGAAGTCATAGATAAGGTCCAAAGTAGAACAATAAAAGATACAGATAATGCAAAGAGGAAGATGTGTTAGTGAAGAATGATAGCAAGAAGGAGGAAGATAGAATAGTAATAATCATAAAGATAATAAAACAGAGGAAGGAGTTCAACAACAATAACAAAATTTTAATGATTCATTAATTTCTTTTTAATGTTAGATAGAAGAAAAGTAAAAGAGGAAAACATTGATACATTTATATTCCAGATAAATTTTATAGCTATTTTTATACCTATGATATACTTATTTTGATTCTGTAATCCGCCAATAATTATAAAATAGAGCCTAAATTTTTTTGAATATTGACTGTAAAATATGCAATCATTTTTTTAAATAAATATAATTTAAACTTAAAAACTTAATTGCATTGCAGTGAGCCACAACGTATAGTTTCCTAAAACTGGGAGATTTCAGTTTGTCTTAATTTCTCACAGATCGCGACACTTACCAAGCCGACAAGTGTCTAATATTAAATAATAATAATCGACCATGTATTGAATATTTATAAATTAACAAAATTTTATATTTATTTATATATCTTTTTTTCATTATTCACAGACTAATTCGTAAATTTAAAGAATGCTTTCATAGATAAAAGGAAAAAATAAACAATAACGTAATTTTGTTACATAATATCAACAGTTTTGAAACATTATTTATATATACAGACAAATTCATATATTTAAACAATGATATCATAGTTAAAACTAAAAAAGTGAACAATAATGTAATTTCATGCAACATCAAAAGGACGTCTATTTCGTGATTAGAATTTCTGTTGGGGTTTCCATGAATTGGAAGTTAGGGAACAAAAGATGCAATTGAACGAAAATCCGGTCTCTAATTATTATACATTTGTATAATAATTAATTTGTTCCTATAAAATAATAAATAAATTGAATGAATAAAATTAATCTGTAATGAAATTACAGAGTTCCGAAACGCAGCGTCCCAATTATGAATTAAATAAATTAACCTTAATCGGGTAGTAAATACCCAGTATGTGTAAAATTTTGCATAAAACGCCCAAATCCTGCAAAACACAACTTTATTGTGTAAGTCAAAATATTAATATGTAAATAGAAAGTTTATCTAACCTTGTTTGGAACAAAACAAACCTGCTAAATATGTACCCCATTTGTTTAAAAATACATTTAAAAAACAACTTTACTAATTAAAAGTTCAAAATATTGTCCATAATTGAAGAGCTAAGTGGAAGCTAACTGTATTCAATGTCTGTTTATTCTTAATATGAAGACTGGAAAATATAAATTCCTAAAAAATACAATTTTAAGATATATGGAACTAACTAACGTTCTATGCAGAATAGAATGCTTGAAATATTAAATTCTAGGATTACACTCTAAACATTGGATTCAACATTTCCTCATACTGGAATTCTTTATTGTTCCAAACTTAAGTATTGTAATTTGAAATTTCATTTTTTTTTTGGAATTAAATCAGGAATAAAATAACAACCTATACTAAACTTTTTAAGTGTGAATTAGATTTTGCTATTTTTAATAAAATCAAAGCTCATATTATAAAAAATTCAATCATTTTTTTTTAATAAATATAATTTAAGCTTAAAAAATTAATTGTTATGGTTTCCTAAAACAGAGGGATTTCGGTTTGTCTCAATTTCTCACAGATCGCGACACTTACCAGGCCGACGAGTGTCTAAAATTAAATAATAATAATCTACCGTGTATTGAATATTTATAGTTTAATGAAATTTTATATTTATTTGTATATATTTTTTTCATTATTCACAGACTAATTCGTTTAAAATTTATGTAATGCCTTTATAGCTAAAACTATAAAATAAATAAAATTAAAAAAAAAATTACAATAATGTAATTTCGTGCAGTTTCATGCAGCATAAAACTAATATTAACAGGAAATCATTTTAATTTCTGTTGAGGTTTAACTGAATTTGAAGTTGAGAGCAAAAGATGAAATTGCATGAAAATTCGGTCTCTAATTATCATTTGTATATAATCTTTTTTTTCTGTAAAATAATAAATAAATTAATCGGTAATAAAATTACAGCCATCTCAAATTCTTTATTCGTATTATAAATCAATAGCCGAAGACAACATGGTAGATAACTGAAAATATGGTCAAACTCGGTTCCAATTATTAGTAGCTGATCCTGAAGTTACTGGGAAAAACAGCAAGCACCACACAGAGTAAATATATGTGTATGTGTGTGTGTGTGTATTATATATATATATATATAGTTAGTTATATGTATAAGTATATAAGTTAATACTCACGCACTATATCATTTTCTGTCATATTGGTCAATTTATAGATTCAATATTGCTTTTTTTAGACACTACTTACATATCTCATTTTGTACATATCTTCTCACTTACATAATATTATATTTCATCTTTCACAGTTTTCAATCAGCTACCTTCTAATTCCATGATTATCAACCTATTATGCTTTGTATCGTTCAGTTATCAATTACCAATTTTTTATTATTTATGATTCAATTCAATATTCTGTATAATTCCAAACTTTTTTTGTATACTATTTCTTTTCAATTTTATGTTTCTCTAAATGATGTTGTTATCTCGTTTGTTCTATAGCCCTGATGAAGACCTGAAACTCAGGTCGAAACGTCGGCATAAATAAATATTTTTTTGTTTATTTATGTTGGTTCTTTGCTGACCGCACCCCCGACCATCTTCTCCAATCAGTAATCTACGGTCAACTATCTACACCTCATCATAAATAATTTTTTTTTTTTTTTTACAGATAAAGAGATAGGGGATCAACATCGCACGATGATTTTTATGTTCGAAATAATAAAAAATAAAGTAAAAATTCCAAATTAAATAGTCAGGGTTGGTTACGAAACGGTAGCGGAACATATACTATAAATCTAAAATAGCTGTACTCACCTTCCACCAACGATAGCAAAAGTTAAAATTGTGATAACGAAGCAGCTTACCTAAAAACATAACAATGAAATATTAGTATTTTGTATACAATAATAGAAACAATTAAAATTAAATAAACCTTTAACTGAAAAAATACAGTAATTACAATACGAACTATCTTGTTTTAGACTAAACGGGGGAAGAGGGTCTTTCACTAATATTAATAAACAGTTAATTAATCGATATTGAGAAAATTCAGGATGAAAGCGGGAAACGTGCGCTGTATATTACCAGGAAGGGAATTCATTTGTAAAATCTGTTTTCAATCGGAAACAAACCCACACAATACATAGCACCGATGACAGAGGATAATTTAATTGACAGACATTACAGTTAAATTGACAGGGACAATCGGATTGCAGCCTGTGATCAAAGCAATGAGGAGAGAAAGCTCATAATAACTAGTCCGTAAACAGTCTTAATATAATGCTACCCACCAACCGATGCGATATTGCGATCTATACTACCAAATAAACCAGCTGACTGTTAAATGCTATATTCAATCGGTAATAATAATTAGAATCAATCCTTTTAAAAAATCAGTATAAAAAGTATAGTCAGGGCCACTTTTCCCAAGCAGCTACTTGGAGTCCAAGAGGAGAAAAGTCAGTTATTGCATCCTAGTTTTTGATTACTTTAATAAGAACAATGCATAATTACTAGTCAAAACTGATGAGTTTGTCAAGTACAGGTAGGGGGAATAAAAAATATCGACAGATTCAAAACGTTAAAAAAAATTAATTTTTCATTCTGAGCTCCATATATTTGAAATTATCAACAAAACTAGAAAACCTAATAGAACGTCATTTAAAGTAAAGTAAATTTTAATATAACAAGATGGTCAGGGTTGCAGTAAAAAAAAAAAAACAAAACACAATTTTTCCCCTGATGAAGCCCTGCAAAGTGGGGCGAAACGTCGGACATTAAAATAGTTATAAACTATTTGTTCTTTTTTTGACCACAACCCTGAACATCTTCTTATATTTCAATTTTTACGGTCAACTATATATACACATAAAGTAAATTTACTATAATATGAGCCCTAACAGAGCTAATAATATATGAACCCTATTTCCCGAAACATAAAACAAAAACATTTCATAAAAATCAGTACTTAGTGAATTTATTGTGAGAAATTTAAATCTAGTGAACCATGAGACAGACATACAGATGTCTATTAACACTCAAATTATAGCTAGTTTAGTGATATAAAGTAGTTTATGACGTTTATCTTCGTAGGAGCAGTAGTTATCTTGATATTTACAAAAATAAATTAACAAGATGATGATTTCTAGAAAAAGTATTGTAAAATATATCCGTGGTCTACATTTCAATATTGTCTATTGATTACTTTAATGTAAACTATGTATAATTACTAGTCAAAATTGATAAGTCTGCCAAGTATAATTAGAGGGAATAAAAAATGGCGGCTATTTCCAAACGTAAAAAAATTAATTTTTCATTCTGAGCTCTATATCATTAAAATTATCAACAACACTAATAAAACATCATTTAAATTAAAGTAAATTTGCTAAAATATGAGCCCTAATAGAACTATTTACATTCAATAGTTAACGAGATAAAGCTATTTTAAAACGCAACATTAAGTTAAAAAATGCACCGAAAAATCAGTAGTTTGTGAATTTATTCTAGGAAATATATGTATCAGAAACCATTCGGCGCACAGATGTATATTAGCACTCAAATTAAAGCTAGGACAATCTATGTGCCATAGATCTTCGTAGACCCCTACGAAGATTAATGGCATTTAAAATATCCTAAGATTTCATGATATTTTATGAAATACATCCAAAAAATGTTAATTCCAAGTTGGACAGAATTTTTGATTCATAAAAAACCATATCTGAGGAATCATTAGACGAAGAGGTGTCGACCAGTACTCAAAATAAAACTAGTTTAACAAATAAAGCAGCTGATTACACTTATCTTCATAGGTGAATTAGTTTTTATGACATGAATTTTATATATAATATTTTTTCCTAACAACAAGAAATCAATTTTTTTAAAGTAAATATCATGAAAACTACTACTCCTACGAAGATAAGCGTCATAAACCTCTTTAAAGTACGTTAAACTAGCTTTAATTTTAGTTCTAGCAGTCATTTTTACATTGAATGATTTCTGAGATATAGTTATCTCAAAATTAATCAAAATATAATTTTTCCTTATTTTGTTATCAAACGTTGCTTTTTAAAAAAACTGTATCTCGGGAAATTTCGAACATAAATAGCTCTATTAGGGCTCATATTTTAGCAAATATACTCGACTTCAAGTAAGGTTTTTTAGTGTTGTAGTTAGTTTTAAAGGTATGGACCGCCGAAAAAAAAAATTAAAATGTTTTTAGCCCCTTTGAAACCGCTGCCATTTTTTATTCCCCCACACAATACTTGGGACTCATCAATTTTGACTAGTAATAATACAAGGTTTTCATTAAAGGAAACAAATATTGGGGTGAAATAACAGATTTTGTTGCCACTGGGCACAAGTACTAGTTGAGTGAAAACGTAATTGTTGCCAGAAATTCTGTATTTTTGAGTTGTAACTTCCTGAAGTGTAATTAAACGAAAGCTAAAACCACCCTGTTTATTTTCATCATGGTATAGTTATAACTTCATTGTTAATGTGATAACACAAAAACTACAACTACCTGTGTATCTTTATAACTTAGTTTATACTTTGAAAAGAAGCACACTCCACTTCTGTCAGCTGTTAACGATAATTGCAGCCCTTTTCTGATAATTCCGAAAATGTTCAAATACTCCTAGCGTATAACTATAAAACAAGTACTACACACAACCTTGAAAGCAATTTTACTTTCCAGTATTTTAATTTAATTGTTTTGTTTTTTCTTTCCTGTCACTTTTATTGTGGTTTCTCTTATTTTTTTATATTGTTATTTTAGTTTTCAAGTTTAAAGCATTTTTGTCATTTGATGAGTATTGACTCACAAGGGGAGGCTACGTACTCAAATCAACACTAATTACAATGAAACTTTTATTAGTGTACTAGCTTGAACAATATTAGAAAAGAATAAAATTATTCAACATATTTTTTAAAAAAATATATATGATATCGAATATAGCCTTTGATATATTCCTTGCTATATGCTATATGTCTTTTCATGTATTTAATGGATATTAAATACTAATCCATTTGTTATTTTGTGTGTGATGAGAACAGAAGATTGTTGATTATGTTCAATGAGTTTAATTGTGTAAAATATTATAACAACAAAAATTCACTTACAGTAAAGTAGACCAAAAAAAAAATTTGTTTAGGAAAAAAAAGGAAAAAAGTCAGATTCGATTTTAGCGTCTTTTGAAACCCTTAAATACAAACTACAATACAAATTAAAAATTAGAACCTTTTGATCTTGATCTTTTTCTGCCGGCGTCACGAAGTGAATTCATAAATCCTTACAATATTATCCAAATCCACCGTACTGGTATTGGTACTGGTATTTGGTGGGGGGTACAAGTTCGGCAAGTGGGCCTAGTGGCCCTTTTTGCCAACCCCTGCCGGCTACCTGAGTTGCCGCCGCGTACTAACCACAAGGTAGGAGTGTCATGATTCATTCTTCGGAACCACCGAAAAATGAATGTTTAACTGCCCCAGGTGGGAATCGAACCCACACGTTCCGAACCAAGCGCATTGGGACCTGCGCCCCAACCCTAAATCTACCGTAAGTACAACCATTAGAAAGTAGAATTTCCCCCGAATGGCCAAGCAAAGCGGGATAAACTTTTTTTTTAGACAAATAAATATAATATTCATATTAAAAGAAGATAGTTGACCGTATGAAGTAAATTGTAGTAAGATAGTCCGGGTGGCGGTCAATAAAGCTATCAAAATAGTAAAAAAAAAAACTATTTGTTGTTAAGCAAGGTTTCGCCCCTCTTTGCAGGGCTGTCAGACTCAGTCGTCCGCTCTGTTCCAATCTCATAGCCCAGACGAAGCCCTATTTTTGATACATTTATTGACCTCCACTCGGACTATCTTCCTACAAAAATGATATTCATTTATCACACCCCCAAAAAACTTGGATGTAAAGTTTTTTTAAAAATTAAAACATAAAAATTGTCCAGTCTAAATTATCGCCTTACTGGGACTTTCTATTTCTATACCAAAAATATTGCTGTAACTTTAACACCACTAATCATGAAGAAACTTATAAGGGGTTTACGACCCTCTAAACTGCACGAATTGATAAAAACAGAACCTTCGTAAACAAATTACAACTGGAGATATAATAAGAACGTTTAAGAAAATTTTCTTGATTTGAAACTGCATTTTCTCCCATTAAAAAGCATAAAATCTAAAAGATATTCATATGGCTCGAAACAGTGGAAATTCAGCTTTCCAACAGTTGTAGTTGTTACGTTGGATTTTGATAACATTGTTAAGAAAAAAATGTCTATACTGATATCAAATTAATCCATAGCCTATGCTAATTATCCGATAAGGCAATCATTGATGGTAACGACGTAGATAAAATTTTGGTTTCTCATAATCCATTCAGATATCAAGGTAGGAATAAAAAAAAAAAAAATAGTAATATTTAAAAATATAACATGTGGCTTCACAAACAACTAACTCAAAATTCACTCCTTTCTTACTACAATTTCCCTCTTAATGTAAAATTTGATAAAGGTAATTGTAGCAGACTAACAAAAAAATGTAAAGTTTGAAGAAATATGATGATTTCTAAAAGGAATTAGGGAAACAATCAGGAGGCTTTTGGATTTGCAATATTTCCTGTAGACTGTCATTAGCTAAAAATACTCCAGGATTGAACAATAATATGCTCTTGGTTTGGTTAATGAATGCATATTTATTTGTTTTTAAATATAATCATAGCATCATAAAAACTTGAAAAGTCATAGAAATCCTTTCTATCGTGAGACTGACTTTTTAAGGGTTACGCCCTATAGAGTGGTCCAAGGACCTTTCGGTTTGGGAGCATTTTTTGTTCCGTGCCAGCAACCAGTTCTTCGTAGAAGCAGCTATTAGTCTAGGCAATAAAGTTAAATATAACCTCTGTAATTTTACGCTTTCGCTTGTAAATATTTTTATGTATAGTAGAATAAGATCCTAAGATTTTTGTCAATTTTGCTAATAATCGTTTTTCTTTTATTAATCACATCAAAATACAGCACTACGACCACACGTGCTCGCACAGCCCAAAATAGCAAAGATTGTTTCACTCTCTCTCGTCTTGAGTGAAATTATTTCAGATTTCATGAAGTCATGAAAGTTTTTAAATGTTCTTTGAGCGGGCAAAGTTGGTAGATTGGACTGACAAAAATAACGATTCTGAACAAATGCTTCAAAAGAAAATCGAGCCCGGTATGCGTTCTTGTCAATTGGACTGAAAAGTCAAATATTGTCGTAATTGCCTCCCATTCCGTAATATTTCGTGAAAACTGTTCGTTCTACGAGAACAACCATGAAAGTGAATTTGAAATAAATTTAATTAGCTAACATTTCACCGCATACCAGCATGTTCAGACTAAATGGTGGACCAAAAGTAATTGACAAATGAAATTAGAGAGAACAAATTTAATGAACAAAATCTTTAGGTTAGTTATTGAAACTATTAAATATCAATAGCAATTAGGTTTTTATAAAAATTATTAACATACAATTGAAATTGAGTGCATAGAACACGAATAGATGATTTTACTCAAAACGTGAAGTATTCAAGTGGCAACTATTCAATTTTTTTAAAACTATAATAATATATATACGAATTAAATAAATAATTTCTATTCCATACACTCGGTTTACATTGTTTATTTATTCTGTTTATTAGAATTGAATGAAAACTTAACAAGATGAATATTTTTTTATATTCAAATATTCCCCTTAAATTCCACTTGTAAATATTTTTCCTTGAACACCATTTTTCACCAAAAGAACCTTTGAGCCTAAATATAATTTTATGGGCTGAAATTAAAGTCAATTAAATTTATTTCAAATTCGTTCTCCTAGAACGAATATCTTAGACGATATTTGACAAAATAAGAAGCAAATAAGACAATTTTTCGACAGTTCAGACAATTTTGTAGAACACTGTCAATGGCTGGACACAGCTCATTTTGGTACCAAATTGTAGCAAATTGAATTGAATTTCAAATCGCAACAACAAATTATTCTGCCAAGCGCGTAATCTTGTAGTTACTTTACAGACTTTGGGGAAAAAATACGCGCTTAAATTCAAAATATCATTCTAGTTTGTTACAAAACCAAAATTTCCAAAAAACGATTTACCAAATTCCATTCCTCGTTACCATACAGTTAAAGGTACAGTGGTTTACTACATAGGAAATCCAATCTCATTCCAAAGACTGGTGGAATACATTCTGCAATAAACTATATATTTATCTAATTTAATTAATATCTTTACTACTCATTTTATTTCTCAAATTATTTTTTTCATTATAAATCAAGTATTTGTTTTATTAATTCTGTAAGTTATTTATTAACTTATTTTTCCCTATCAATCTTTAAAACCATTATTATTTTTATTTTTTATTTACTTTTTCTATAATTTTTCTTTATTTTTTATGTATAATCATTTCAATTTCTTGAGACTGGTTATTATTGTTTAAATAAAATAAATTTCATCCAATTAAAGTCTCAAAACAATTTATATATTACTATACTCTATGAGACATTTAAGACAATAGGGAATCATATTAATTTATTAATAAGCAATCCTTAGGTTGTGTCTACTTACCTATTTTGTCAATTCTTCACATTAACATTAAAATTTATACTTTAACACAGTCAATTTACAATTGACACAGGTCAAGCGTATGATTTATTTATTTCAACTTTATTTTGGTTAAATTTCCAATTTCTTTTATTATTACAACTCATATCAATGTTAATTAATTATTATCAACATAAATTTTATCACATATTTTTCATAAATTAATTTTGCTTAAAAACTCGGCATAGTGTTGGTTCAGATTTCTTGTGTCAGTTTTAAAATTCACGGTATAATTAATGTTTATGATATGTAAATGGACACAAGTATTTTTTTCTTTCGAATGTATTATTTTCTTTAAGTAAAATTTAAGCATTGTCAAAATCGAATGTGAGTTGGTTTTTGGCTCCCAGCTACACTAGTGCTGTTTTATTGAGACCCTACTCCATCTTCATTTATATCACTACTGAGTTGATATCACTCAACAATTGTTTTGTTCTATATATAAAGCTGGACAATTATTATACATTAATTATAACATTTCAAATAGTTAGCGATGTCTTTTGTACAAGACTATCCCCCCCCCCATTATAAATTCTTACAAGTAAATCAAACTATTATAATAAACATGTAAGGCCTACCGGACTAATAAAGCAAACTTTACAAGTAAAAAATTAAAGTTTTGGTTTATTCAATCTAATTTTAATTGTTAATACATAAACACAAAACCCATTTTATCTTTTGTTGAGCTGTTTAATCAATGACTCTCAACTTATGAGTATAAATTGCTGATTTAGTAGAAAAATTGACGTTTTAACATTTTAAATAGGCCCTAACTATCGAACAGAATTTTTTAAGATACCGATCGGAGTATAGTAAAATTATCCCGATCCAGCTATAATTAGAAAGTACCGGCATTTAAAAAAGTTCAAGGGCTCCAATCTACGGAGCGAGTCTCCTCGTTAGAAAACGTGTCAGTGCCACAGGGGCGGAAGCGTTGGAGGGACATACAGACAGGCGGGATACCGGGTAAGGGGGGGGAGGGGAGCAACATAAAAAAGACGGCGTACAATAAGAACCGGAGACTTGGCAACACCGTCCGTCAGCTCCGGGTCTAGCCAGTACTTTTGTCTGCCCGCCACTTCACTGCCAAATTTCCTCTGCTGTCGATTCCATCTAGGATATATTACCTTGTCACTCCTCAAGGACGAAGGGGATAGCCAAATGTAAGTGGTATATGAAAGGAACTAGAATTCTCGATAAGAAAAAATTCACGATATTTCAACAAAAATCTGACATAAAAAAACAATTTTGCTTTTATTTTCTAAAAGTAGAATATTGGAAGAAGATAGTTGACCGTATGAAGTAGATTGGAGGAAGATAATAAAAATAGAATATTTGTATTTCCACTCACCTATATACGAAATACATAAAAAGGGAAGTATGTCTATGGCGTCGAATTTTCAACTTCGAAGTCCAATCTAGCAAATCGGTCTGTGTCTATACCGCAAGGAGATTTAGTGAAATCCCTAATTCAGATTATTAATTTATGGAAAAAGTTGAAATAACAACTACGTGGGGATGATTTGATCAAATCCCTGTTTTTTTTTTTGGTTTTTTATTTTATTTATTTGTTGATATTTACAACTGTATAAAAAAATACAACCAGTAAATTTGATCATAATGACATATGATATGGTCCAGTATGTAGAGAAACTACCCAGTAGTAGAACTCTAAAACAGTTTACAATATAAGGTCACGAGGCCATCTTCTTGTTTTAGAACTGAAATAATATTGTTTAAATATTAAAATATCCTTATTATAAATATACTTATCTATTAATTTATACCTGGAAACGGATGCCCAACTTACCACAAGTTATCTTTGTTTCAATCTGACAGGTACTCCCATCTATGTTTATTTGTTATTTTTATTATTTTTTTTAATGTTTCCTTTTACTTCCTACTATACCTCACCTTTGCCACATTTATTTCACCTTCTGTTTACCTTCTAGCCCTACCCTTTACAATATTTATAACTAGTAACGAGCATTTTTCTACAACTTTTACTACAAGATGTTATATATTCTTAAAGAGTTGTTATTCTAACATCTTCCATGGATTGTTCATCTACCTCAGGGATTTGTATAATTTTCATTTCCCAGCGATATTGTACATATACACAGCTAAACTCAGAAACTAAAAGTTGTCCGAAACTGAAATCACATATATAGGGTAGGTACATGTCTGGGATGTGAAAGCATCCCATTTTAGCTAAAATCGACTCGACGGAAGTGCCTCTTAGTATAATTGTTTTTAGAATTGTTTAATCAGTCCACTGGTGTTCCACAAGGTAGTATCCTCCGTCCCATCCTCAATACCGTCTATACAGCTGACATCCCAACCGATCCTTAACACTATCCTCATCACGTATGCTGATGACACATGTGTGCTCGCAGTTAATAATAAACCTTTAATTGCATCCCAAACTCTCCAATCCCAAATTGAATCCCAATTGAACAGCCCTCGAAAATTGGTGTCGTAATTGGAGGATTCAAATAAATCTCAACAAACCCCATCAAATCTCCTTTACTCTTCGTCGTAAATCCACCGACTGCCCTACAGTCTCCTTTAACAATGTTGATCTTACTGCTGGTGAACAGATCCACTACCTTGGACTACATCTGAAGAAACGACTAACCTGGAATCCTCACACAAGATTGAAAAGATAGGATGCACATCGATTTCGACTATTACAACACTTACTTAATTTGTCACAAATAAAATCATACATAAAGACCTTAATGTTCCATATGTAACTGATCTAGACCGAACCATGTATCATTCCTTCCCTTATATGGAAAAAACAAATTGTAAAATAGTTTTCAAAAGAGTAGTTTGTGAAAAAAATTTGAACAGTAAAGCACATTGAACGCAACACGATAGGGTACCATCCAAGCGTCCCGTTGGGGGGACGCATGAAATCGGCTGGGCTCCCAAGCATTGAAAGGTGAGTCAGTTCCCAAGGCATCTATTAACTGCAAGCTATTGATCCAGAGAACCAGAGAGGAATCAATAAACCGGATATCACAGCGTCAATGACAGCTTGTCGCTTGTCAGCACTCCCAACGGTAATTTTATTAAGGAAAAAAAAATCGAAGAGCAAAATTCAAATTCTAAAACATGTCGTCACAGGCCTGTTTGAAGAAAAGTGAAAATCTGGAATCGTGAGCGCATCTCACAACTATACAATAAAAATCAGTATTTTTGGGTTTCTCGATGTGAAAATAACGAATTTCACCTTCAATACAACCAAAAATACAGAGTTTAATAAAATATAAGGAAGCCGGCATAAGAATTCGATCGGAAGAGATCGGGCGATTTCGGCTTTTCCAGATTCAAACTCTTGACTCTTAATTAATTATCGAATTCTTTAAAATTTCATATTTATCCACCGTTCATTACTGCTAAGAATAGCAACAAGTTATTTATTTTAAGTAAAACTAAAGGACTTTAGAGGAACATTTTTAAAAAATAGTCATTTAAGCCCTGTTATTTTAATGAGGTTAAATCAAAATCGTTAGAGCCGTCGGAGAAAAAAATTTGAAAAATCTATTCTATAAAGTGGTACTTCCGGTAATTCGATTATTATCGAAAATTTTACCGTAACGTTCCGGGTCTAAATCCGCCTTAAAGATGTAATATCGGTTTCTTACGACTTGTTTTTTGCGAGACTTGGTTATTTGGAGGGTTTCTCAAGGCCAAAATAACGATTATCAACTTCCAGCCAGTAATACAACAGGTTAACAAAATATAACAATAAAGAGCTTCGTGAATACAATCAGAAGAGATCACGAGGTTTCGTTTTTTTTTTTAATTTAACTCCTGCCTCTACTTTCTTTTTTCCTAGTTTTATTATTTATCAAATTCTTTAATATTTTGTATTTATCTATTAGTTAACAATGAGAACAGGTTCTTTATTTCAAATAAACAAAGTTAAATAAACTTTAGAGGAAAATTTAAAAAACGTTCATTGGGCTTTTAAGTTAATCAAAACGCGCATTTCCACACTTATCACTCTGGAAAGCGAAAATTTCAAATATTAAATATTTATTTTTCTGTTGCTGTAACAATTGGCATTTAGGATTTCTTGGGGTGCGAATAACGAATATCAATATTGTTCCAGTTTAACAAAACCGGGTACATATTATTGAGATCGACAGAGATGGAACACGTTCCATTGTCTCTCATTTTTCAATCTCTATTGTCATTTAACCCCCGTTGGTTCCATGAGGATAAGACTTATCTAATATTGAAGACCATTTGGTAGTACATTGATATACCGAAAAATTGAATCAAAATCAAGAGCCGGAAAATCGAAAATATGTACTAGATCAATTCTATAAGAGGTATTTCCAATAAGTCAATTTTACTCGAAAATGCTTAAAAAAATAGTTAATACTATTTTTAATGGTAAAGGCTTCGACCCACTTTTCTTTTAGGTTCTTAAATCTTAAATCCAGCCTTATTTAAAAGTGTCTTATTTTATTCTTGGGTAGTTCAATACTTATTAAAAATTTATTGTTAAAATGATGTTACTATCTTAATATATCGCTACTTTGCTTTAATCTATCAAAATCTTTTTTTTTTGTTAGATATGTAACATTATAAAAAAAATTTTTTGATAATATTTTGAATTGGACGCATTACAAAGATAATATCGTACACTGGGATTACTTTCTCGGCTGTGATAGTCCTACAAGATTGTCTCAAAGGTAGTTGGGTGTTCACAAAGTAACCCTAGCTCACGATACGATCTACGGAATACGCCAAATAGAACATTTAAAACAACTTTCTTTTATCAGATGTGCCATTATTAAAGCAAAGGAGCAATATTTTATTTTATTTTCCTTAACTAAGATTAGAATAATACTACGAAATTCGGAAATAACTGTAGTGTGTAAGTAGTTTTTGTTTAAATATTTATTTCAGATTTAGAATCTCACTAATCTGCACGACTGATAAACCGGTAATCTATGACGGCAATTATTGCTGGTGGAATCACTATTATCAAAAATCGACACTTAAGGAGAAATCACACCACATGCCATTGTGACACATAGTTGGACAATGAAAGGAAAAAGAAGACATGGACAACCTTGCGACCCATGACAATGCGGTTGGAGAGGCAACAATGAGATGGATCAAAGTCCCCCACCAGCGGGGACCAATGCCCCACTCCTTCGGCTTAGACGTAGGAAGGAACTTTCTCTTATGATCGGGCTGGGTAACGATCCGAGCCTTCCACTCGCTGTAGCGTATCCTTTATTTACTAGGACACCGCAGGACCGTTATGCAACCGTGGTGCAGATGCAAACAAGAACCAGAATCCGTGAAAAGAAGACATTAATTGGACCCGAGAGCATGTACAAGTTACGACTAACTACACGGCGCTATTGCATGCATCAATTAGAGAAGTCATAATTGGAATATGCTTCTAGAGAGGAACACTTTATCCAAAAAGCAGTGCCGCTCAACTGCATTGGGTTGCTACACAGCATACTAAAACTAGTTTAGTTGCTTATTAGTCTTACAATACATAGGCGAAGTCAGTAAATATTAAAATACATAATATTAATACATTATTTTTTTCTATATAGTTATACGGTTTTTATATATACTTTTTTAAGGTACAATAGTAAGGTCATGCATAAAATTTCATCAGCATAGAATAAATATATACCCAATACTGAGAAACAAGTAGTAGTTCAGACAAATAAAGTTGACATTTAAACAAATCCTGAGGCATTTGAAAGCATCAATATAAAATGTAGTACGACGAAATATGATATAATTCGATCCCAATATTTTTAACTCAGATGAGAAACGGCAACTAAACCATTTTTTTTTTTCAGTATCCAATATGTCCATTTTATAATCCCTCTAATCAAACCTCTTTTTGTAACTATTAAAGAGGAACAAGAACCCATGAAAAGAAGACATTAATTAGACCCGGAAGCATGCAGTAGTTACAACTACATGGCGTTATCACACCCATCAATCAAAGAGGTCATAATTGGAAGATCTTTCCATCATATCTGATAGATACGGTCACGCATCAAACTTAGAGCATTACCAAGCTACCAGGAATGTATGCAAGATTTATGTAGATAGCATAGAGCAGAATGATTAAAACAAAATAAAACGGAGAGATATACGGATAAGGAAACTTAATATTTATACGGGAATTAACCAAATATGTTTTTCCTCAGAATAAAAAAAATTCCAATTGCGTTTAACGTTTATAAGATATCAAGGAACACATTTTGTTACAGTATTGGTCACTCTGTCTGCTTGGTATAATCCCATAAAAATTTTATAAAATTCCATCCATGAATTTTATGCATGCGCAAACATATTTTCCTTGACACGCCTGCTCCGATTTGACCCGAATTTTGAGGAACGTTTGGGATTAGAACAAAATTGTTCTAGCATCAATTTTAGCAAATTTAATTTACGTATTCAAATCAATGTAATGTTTGATTGTATGTACTATTCTTCAGACTTAAATTAAAAATGATACGTTACTTCTGATTTATATATATTTAATATTGAATATAATGATTTAAAATCGTTATCCTTATGCACTCTACCGAAATTATGGTTTCCGTAAGCTTCCAATGCACGTTGTAAAACTTGAATCACGTAACAATAAACCATAACAATTAATTACACTTCTAAAGGCAAAAATGGGCACTAATTTAATAACGTAATAAACCAACAATCTCTATGTTTGAATAATTAAAAAACAAAATTCATAACGAGACCATACCTGAGAGATTTGAACAACTTTAATAAGGAAAAGATACTGTATCTCTACAACCCTTGAGGTATCTTGGGACTAGTATTAGCTAAATACTTAATTTCTTTATTTCTTGACCAACTCTAATAAAAGGTAATGTGATCGGCATTCATACGCAACCGCCTAGGTTATTCTTCCTCTCAAAATTAAAGTAACCCATTTTATAGAGGCTGGATGTGCCCCAGAGTCAGAAAGTAAATTATATGTGACTGCCGGATTCGAAATAACGAATCCAATGCCTTGCCCAGTGAAGCAGCCCCACTCCTCAAAAACTAGGATACCCAACTGTAATGCCGTTCCCTGACACACAAAGAACATTTTTTTTCGCCTGGACTTTCTCCAGACAATCTGTTGAAAGTAAGCCAATTACAATTTTGTCTCAGCCGGAAGGGATTTTCGAACAAGTTGGCAATAAGTTATAAGTAATACACTAAAACAATTTTCTAGATCAAAATTTTTGAAATAAAAAAAAAAACAAGCATAAACATACACCCTGAAAGAAACCTAAAGTAAAATCCAATCATCCAGAAACATGATAAAATCGAAATTTTTAATAACCAACTAACAAAGGATGTTGATTCATGTAAAGTCCACATATCGAACTTTATACCAGTTATTTACATAAAGATAATTTAAAAAATGGACTGTACATGGACATTTCGATAAAACCCACAACGTTAAGATAAAAATTACACTTTTATATCTTCATAAATATCCATTTGGTAAAAGTTAAAAACAATTGAAAATAAATTTTAGGATTGTAGAAATTTTTTAAGGTAATTATCCAATTGATAAAAATATTCTAGTTTTGATTTTTGGCTCTTTAAGATAGGAAAAGTATAGTTAGTGATATCGGCAATGAACCTCTAGTTGGCTAAGCCTTTCATTATTATTATTATTATTAATACTATAGAAAAAACTTAAACCATCAAAGAAATGGGAAAGTAGTTTAATTATTACAATATTTATTTTATGTTTAATTTAAATTTATACATTAAGGAACTATTTTACGAACAATATTTTAGTTGTTATAAACCTAATAATCAATAATCGAACATTAATTATTAATAATAATTAAATAGTGGTATTTTTATTTTATACTATTGTTTAGTTACTAAAAGTAAAATATGGTAAAAAAAAAGTTACTCATTTTCTCAGTGCTTTTATGGAAACTAAAAATAAGTATAGTATATACATACAGTATATACTGATTTTGGATCTAAGGTCAATAATAAATCCCAATTAATTGTATACCAAAGAACATAAAATTAAAAACATTTTTTAAGAATAAAAATCTTTAAATTAAAATTTAATAGTCGGAAAAAAAACAAAACAAGAGACAGTGTCAATGTCACATGGGAATTTTGACTGTTACTGTGTTTCTACAACGACCTAAATATACTGATAAATTAGAAATAAAATTAAAAACTGTAACCAAAATATTCCAAGGCAGAAATCGTAACGGAATTATTATCAAACATATTCAAGCTATTTAATCATAAGCTCTCCTAACTTAAAACTTCAAAAAATAAAAATAAGAACATATATATTTAACCATAATT
The DNA here is from genome assembly GCF_000696795.3 of Halyomorpha halys. Lineage (NCBI taxonomy): Eukaryota > Metazoa > Arthropoda > Insecta > Hemiptera > Pentatomidae > Halyomorpha > Halyomorpha halys. Next base: position 1,679,391 of record NW_027108624.1, on the reverse strand, counting down.
ATATTCCATATATGTATGTATAGTTGACCGTAAAAATTGATATATAGGGAGATGGTCAGGGTTGCGGTCAATAGTGAAACAAAAATAGTTTACAATTACGCAAAGTGGGGCGAAACGTTGGAAAATAAATAGTTGTAAACTATTTTTGTTTCACTATTGACCGCAACCCTGACCATCTCCCTATATATAATAATTATATTCCATTTGTCCCATTAAAAAAACAAAATATATATATATTCTACAGTAAAATATTATTTAAATAGTTAAAAATAATGTAAAATTAAATAAGTAGTAATACCCATGCTAAAAAGAGCCAAAAGTTATAATATCGCGGTTCGAAAAGCCCGAGAAAGTTTAATTTTCTATCAAAAGAAAAACACAACAGTTAGGAAAGTTATAATTCTAATTTTAAATTATCAAACAGCTGAAAGAAACTGTAAAGCAATAAAAAAGTAATACACGTAAGAATGTCCCGGGAAACGGGATCGTATCCGATAAAGATAATTTCTATAATTCGAACGTAAAGGCAACCATGGTAAATCTCTTTAGTAATTTGTCACAAAACTTTTAGAAAAATAGGGCAATGGTTGGGAATAGTAAACAAATATAAATCACGCATAACGTACCAAAGGTCCCTTATGGTCAAAAAGTACTTTTTTCTCCAACTAATAATAATATATGACTTTTTTTTCCATTTTTAGATTTTTCAAAATATTATAATTGATTATAATATTATACTCATAACATTATTATTCATAAGAATAAAGTCTAATACAAAGTAAAAACCAATTAAATTTAATTCCCTTTTTTTTTTTAGTTTAACTTAAAAAAATATAAAATAAAATAAATGTGCTTATGATTAATGATTAGTTATTCGAAGGAAATAACATTAAATCAACGTAAAATTATAATTAATAGGTAGAAAAACCGGAAGATTTTCAAAGAAGTCCAAAAACGTCGCTTCAGTGAAAAGTAAAACATAAAGAAGTATGAGGAGGTTTCATTAAATTCCTAGAAATTATTATAAAAAGAAATTACATGATTCCATTAAATATAATTAAAATGAATAGAAAAAAAAGTAAGAAATCTAACAAGTTGGTTGGTTTACAAAGTTAAATAAACAACGAGAAAACAGTACTCGGCTAAGGTCTATTTTCTGTTTTACTTAGATTTCAGTATTTTATTTTTAAAAAAAAATGAGTTTCAGAAACAAGCGAGATGAGTAATTCAGATTTTGAGATTTTGTAATTCAGGGATGATCATGCAATATACATTTGCCTTGTTTTGGGATAAGATACGTAATTATACAAACTAATACGATAAACACGAGAACATAAATGAGGTAAGGTATTCTTGAGTTAATTGCTCGGAGTAAAACTGAAATCAACTCCACCACCAAAAAAAAAAAAAAAAAAAAAAAAAAAAAAAAAAAAAAAAAAAAACTGAGACCCACCAAAGTTTATATTGAAATCCTTAAAACTCTAAAAAAAAATGGGAAGGAGTATCAACCAAGTTTTGTTAGCTCTATGTATATGTATATACACTTTTTTATAATTAAATGTATGCACATAACTCATTATGGTTTTTCATATGTATTATTACATCAAACATTATAGTTTTAATCCTTTAGAAAGTGTTGGAATCGCCAACTACCAGAATAGTTTCCTTATCTAGTTAAATAACATCTAACGAATAATAGGATTAATTAGATACTTTAATAGATAGTGAAATTTCCGGCTGAATAGAAAAGTATTTTATCACTAATAGACGCTAAATTTAGACACGGGCTAGCAGAGCAAGAAATTTTCATCATCCCTTTAATCTTTTGGGTAACAGTCTTATACAACTAGGGGTTTATTGAACTCAGCTTTGGTATGGTTTGGTTTCGAATGTAATAATCTTTTCTAAGTTTTAAGGATTATCAGATTCAATCACTGAATTTCGAACTCAAATATAAAAAAGGTCATATTTATAGTATCAGAAAATATGGTATATGCACCAATTAATTTATTTGAAAAGCACAATACAGTTTAATCTTGAAAATCTGAATTTAGGTACTCCGAACACTAATTACAATACAATTCTTTTTTTTTTTTTATCACGTTTTAAATAAATCTATACAAAGAGTATTTTTAAATTATGTTTTAGACTTGTTTTCACTCATATATGATCAATCTTATAGTTTTAACTAATTAAATCATTACTGGGGATGTAAAAGAAAAGTTTTTTTTTAACTCAAATTTCCAATAAAACATGTAAAAAAAAAAATAAATAAATAAAAATAGTTATGATTTATATTATTAAATTTTTTACTCCATTTTTCCTATACTTTATGTAATCTGAACAACCCCACCCTGCAACAATTAGTTCCTATTACCTAGATTACACTGATTTAGAAAACAAAAACGTCTTCATGAACAAAAATCCGCCAAAAATAGTTATTTTTACTTTTTAAAAAATAGATATTTCTAATTTAATGTCATTCTAAAGTTACCTATGTAGTATTTAAAATCAATTATCACAATACCTTTTTGCCTTGTATGATTTTTTAAAAATATCAAAAGCCAATTCTTTTTGTACAAATCACAAATGTGAATAATTTAATTTAATTTTTAATTAATGCGTTAGTTATTCATAAATAATACATAACAAATAAATAATAAAATAAAAACAATTATTAACATTATTATGTTTTGTGACATCGACTATTAATGTTTTGCAATGCATTTTGGGAAAATAAATAATTTTAACTAATAACTTTATGGACCAAACAAACGGTTACTTAAGTCAAAATAGTTTTTTTTTAAATATATATATATCTAAATTAATTTTGTCACTCTGAATCAGATAAATTTTCAATTGAAACTTGATAATTTCAAAAATTAACTGAATTTAATTCTAAATAAAAATACAATCGATAGAAATAAGAACATGCCTGCCAATGACAAACCCATTTTACGAAACTCACTGGCGCGTTTCATAACCTATGACATCATGGACCACTAAAACCTCAAAACCAGAACAATACTGGTACGATCCCAATTCAGTAAATATTATAGAAGATAATAAATACAAAAAAAATCCTTGAAACATAATGATTTTAGCTCTCTTAGTCTTATTGTGCTCGAAACGGAACCAAAACGAGTGCATTTTTTTTTTCTTTCTTTGAAGAGAAACCAAAAGAAACCCATTTTATACAATTCAAGATCGCAAGCAGTTGTTACTTATCGTTTAATATGACACAATAGAGAAGAAAACTAAACGCGGCATGTGCACACATATAGTATCCCTCCCGCCGAAATTACATTAAGAACAATAACATATGGCTACCATAACATGAGGCTCAACTTACTGCGCCAGCACGAGGCGTCTTTTTTATACTTTTTAATCATTGTGAAAGGCGACAATTACAAGTCCTCAAGCTGTTCATAATCCAGGGCTTTCCGAGAAAAAAAAAAATGATTTATAAAGGACAAGTGGAACCAAAATAGTGGAATTAGAAACACGTGAGCGATATTATTCAACATCGTAGCGGAAAATAAAAAAAATATATACACAGACTTCGCATTACAAAATCAAAGCATTTTTAATTATTTAATGGATATGTCTTCCTAATATGATTTATTGATAGAAATTATAATTTAATTCACGATCACAATTTTTTGGGGTCGTTTCTCCAATCATCACGTTACAAGATATCTGTAATCAATTGTAGATATTGTTAAAAGTTATCTGTAAAGCATTAAATAAAAAATTAATTTATTAAAAAAAATCGCTTAAGCTGTATCTCCAAAAAAAACTTTACAACAATTAAAAAATATCTTATAGTATGTAAGGCCCACCCAACAGTAGCTTTTCATTATCATATTCTCCTCCCTATGGAATTCTATCCCTACTTTCATCCGTTGCTATAGTATTCTTCCCACTTTCAAATCCCGCCTATTCCTTCACTTTCTGCCCATCCAGACCCAATTAATTTCAATAATGCTATTTTCGACAAGAATTTGAAAGTTCATTGAATATTTTATTTTGTTTTTATATACATATAAACACATTCATTTGAACTTTATGTACTGTAAATGGATTTCCTTATTATTTATTTATTAGTAAAAAAAGAGGATAACATATTTTAGTATTTTTTGTTAATTATTTTATCAATTTTTCTGTATTATTTATTACTAAGAGAAGATACATTTTGACTTAATATAATTTTTTTATTTTATTATTAGTTAATTTGTTTTTATTTTGCTTTCTACTCAAAACCTCTAAAGCCTAATTTCCATTATCGTTATTATTATTCTTAAGGGACTCATCCCAGAATTAATAATAATGTATGTGCCTATAAACGGCATACCAACAATCATGTTGGATTCAGAGATTCCAAATTACAAATCCATTAGTTATTATTAAATTTTATAAAAAAGGTTCTCTGTCCACAACCCAAAAATAATCATACCATTAAATCGAAATATTCCCTAACATGAATTTTCTTATTCAAGATAACGGTTCGACTATTCGCTGGACAAAGACAAAATTCTCATCGTTCCATACGTGTAAGGATAAGACCATAATGGGCATCTCACGATCCCGACACTATCTGTGGCATTTCTTGTATCCGATCTCCCTCCTCCTTTAGTTTTGGGACCATTATCCAATTATGATTTACCAACGTCCTTCACCTTCTGGGTTGGAATGCCATGAGAAATTTTTCCCAATGCCAAGAGATCCTGGAAGTACCGATTTACAATCATAAACAGAGAAAATACTTTTTAACCATCTTTCCTAAGTATTTTATTACAAGACGTTAAGTAAATTAACTTATTTCAATTTAGGATTATTTTGGGATAAATGTATATAATAATTATAAAGGAAAAATATGTTTTTGACAGAATATTGCCCAGAAGAAAGGAAAAAAAAACTCATTGCAATTGCTAAATTGTATGCGCATTAAAATAACCTGCAACTCTAACTTCAGTTGATGTTACTGCTTGAGCTTTTTAATTCCTCACTGACAAAAATCTAATGCCATACATAGGATATTTCAAAGCACAATCATTATGTAGAAGTTTTAGTTAAATAAAAATATGATCTTATTTGTAAGCCAAGTCAAGATTGACAGCTAGAAAATACAAAAACCCAATGTGGAGTAAAAATCTAACAAATATACCTTCATAAATGAAAAAAAAAAATCACAATAAGTTAACTGTTAAATTATAAAGTATAAAAGGCTGATCTTTATTTCTAAGGTACAAATTAAAATTATTAAATTGTTTATAAAAACTATTGATTAAAGTTTTCCTTTGGATAGGATAAAAACTAAACGTATGCTTACGTTGAGGTAATGTAAGGTTATTATTAAATTCAAGTAAAAATAGTAGATAAGTAATATAATCCTTTAAAAAATAAAATAATCACAGTACACTTTTTCTTTTAAGTTTCCTTTGGAATTCAATCACAAGTTAGGAATTTCAATTTATATAAATATGACATACACATATATATGATGACATAAATATATACACACTAATATATGATAAAATTAATATTTTTATATAATAATATGTAATAATTTTTTTATTGTTTTAAAACACAATAATAATTCATTTTTTTATTATTACTGTATAATCAGAATTTGATTTTAGAATTTTAATGTGTGGATATTCTACTGTTATCTTTAGGAGGAAATTTTTTTTTTTTTATAACATCTTCACTTGTCAGCACACCGATGGCTTAACTTACTTCATTAAGACTGAATTACCATCCTTGTTTAAATCAAAACAGCCCTGACAAAACCCTGCAAAGTGGGTCGATACGTTGGTTAACAATAAATAGTTTTTGCCACCCGGACTATCTTCCTACACACTACTTCATACAGTCAATTATCTTCTTCCAAAATATAAATGTCTTGAGTTCTATACCATTCATTATTGACAGAAGCCGGTTCAGGAATTTTAAAAAAAAAAGTTTAAACAAAACAAGACGTAACCCGAAGGGCTGGTTGGGTACCTGTTAAGGGTTGAAAAAGGTACCTGAAAAATTTTTGCGGTCCAGCTTCAGCCTCTTTAGAGGGCAAAACCGACCTGTCAAAGAAAACACTAATGTGACCTTCCAAGAAGCCTAGGTCTCCTTCAAACGATGGATGCACACCCAGGGGAACCTGTTCTCTTTCCGATTAGTTTGATAAAAGAGGTAGCAAAGCTAAATAACAAAAAATCGAAAGGAAAAATAGTGAAATAAAGACAATCCCACTATACCTATTCACAACTCTCTGCCCTAGCCTCAGCAATTTTATTTTATTGAAGAAAACTAAAATACAATCTGCCAGAAATTAAGGGCTTTAAGTATTAGTTTTTCACTGAACCACAAGCAAAGCATATCTCTTTCTAGGAATTCTGTAAGTTTCTCCACCAGGGCCCTGTTTCATAATGAAAGCTAATAGTATTGGTTCATAGTACAAATATAGAATCAACGTGTTAATTACACTAATACTTATATTTTTCATAATAGGGAGGACTATCAGTTGTATTACAGGAGTTAAAAATTACTAAAGTACAAGTTACTATTGTACAAGTCAGTCTAATTGTTCTAAGTTAAATCGGCAAGACTAATAGTATTAGTTTGCACTTTATTATCAAACAATACCTAACTCTAGATTGGTTGGGGTATTTTTACGGATTCTAGTAATAATTCATATTTTGAGATGAATTCATATCGGGCAGTTTTATGAAGGTCGTCAATCACCAAAATCCACTAAGAATTTATTTTTTTTAAGGTTTGACTGGAAACTATGCGGAAAATCGGAGTAAGCTAAAGAATAAAATAGTTCCCGAATTCCATGGTCCGTTTGAGTCCATAATAATAATAATAGAATTTTTTTTAATTGAAGCGTTATTTATCATCAGGACAGTCATTTTAATCATATTGTTGAGGAAACCAAAATTATGAAGAGAGGTGAGAAATTTAATTCTAAAACTATTTCGTCCAATCTTTAGCATCTTTCGCGTGCAAATCATCAACAAATGAACCGTAAACAAATTTTTTTTTAGTTTTTTGGCTATTTATGTCTTTTGGGACGTGTCGGATGAAAAGAGTAATGTGGATTTGTTTTAAAATTTTATCTGTTATAAGAATCCGAAAAAAAACGTTATTTTTTCTGGAGCACTGGAAAATAACTGTAGAAGGTTAGAAAATTAACAATACCCTCAAGCCACTGTTATAAATCGGCGAAAATTAAATAGAATTGTAGAGGTAAGGGTCATATATCAGTTCACATATTATAGTATTTTTTTAACTTTATTTTTGTTTTATTTTTATGGTTATGTTTTATTACTAATATTATGTTTCATTTTCCTGATTATTATTATTATTATTATTATTGTTATACTGAAGGACAAAACTAGACAATTATGAAAAAAAATGATAATTTTATAAGCATGGAGATGTTAAACTTTTTTTTTTTAATCAATTAATTTCGAGGCCCACTAGTTATTAGAGGAAGTTTTTCTAAAATGGATATTTTCCACTATTATACACCTACCATTATTTCGGTCACAGCCTATTTAATTTACATCATAAAACTAAACGACTAAAAACAATTAAAAAAAAAATAGAACGCTAGTTTAAAAATGAATGAAATACATGTAAAAATAAATTGAATGTTCTATGTAAGTAAAAATATTGTCAGATAAATTAACAATTAAAAAAAATTTATAATAATGTTAAGAGAGCCAAACCCTTTCGAGGTCACTAACTGGGAACAGAGTTGAAAATCTAACTGAGTTGCTAGGTTTTCGAAAACGGGACCAAGATCGACATAATAATGAAGACGGATGAGAGGTTACTAAAGGGGTCAGAATTCGGAACAACCGTCTATTACACGTCCATTGGTCCAAATAGCACACCCTTCAGATACAAAAGAGTTTAATCCATTTTGAAAATGATACACCCATCCAAACCCGCCACTATTTCAGGCCACAATAACTTCACTAACGTGCCATCAGTCGTAATGACTGTATTAAAATACTCAGATCTATTGAAAAGTCTTTTCAAATAACTGTATATGAATTCCAGTTATCAAAACCTAAATAGGTCTATTAGCGAGTTCATGCAATCATACCGGCATCAGTATGTACCATGATGAATTGTAGCAAAGGAAAAAATAAATAAATTATTCCAAAACAAGGTCCTAAGAATCGCAGTAAGATGCCACTTGGTTTATGAAAAATAATCAGTTATATCGCCAACTACAATTGGAAACCATAGATGGTTACATCAAACATGGTTTAAGTGGCTCACAACGTAATTTATGCTTAACTAAGGCATCATGCTATAAACCATGCATTTATCTATTTTATAATCATTATTTTTTGTTCATATCATTTGTTTTTGTTTGTTCATTTTCCTTTTTATCTTTCATTCTGTAATTACATAGCAATTATTATTTTTATTAATTTTTTTAAATAATTCATCTTAATGAGGTGTTGATAGTTGACCATAGATTACTGATAAGTGGAGACGATGGTCGTGGGGTGCGGTCAGCAAAAAACACTTATAAACAAAAAATTATTTATTTGTGCCGGCGTTTTGACCTGATTTGTAGGTCTTCATCGGGGAGCTTCGTCGGAGATTCTGGCTAAACTGAGTTAATATCCACGATATTATAATTATTGAACATTTACAAATAATAAAGATAAATTAACTGGTGAAGATGGAGGGGAGGGAGGGGGGTACGGTCAGTAAAAAAATCCCTCTAATAAACAAAAAATTATTTATTCGTGCCGACGTTTCGACATGATTTTCATGTATTTATCAGGGAGCTTTGTCAGAGACTTAACTCAGATTAACCAGGATCTTTGATGAAGAACTGAAAATTAGGTCGAATCTTTGGCACGAATAAATATTTTTTTTTTTTATTAGTGTTTTTAGCTGACCGCAACCTCCCTCCCCCAGACCACTTAATTTATCTTTATTATTTGTAAATGATCAATAATTATAATATTATGAATAGATAGGCGTGTCTCTTGCACGATAACATAACCCCTATTATCAACTGTTAAAAATAAATCAAACTGTTACTATATAACCATGTGGGGCCGATCTGGTAAAAAATAAATATTAAATTAAATCTATACCGCTACAAACCATGAAGGGTCAAGGGTGCAGTACTTTGTAAGAAAGTGCTGTAGCTAGACCAACGGTTGTGCAAGAAGGTGATTTGGTCAGAATCACACTGGAACGCAAGATTTTTACCCAATTATGGGAACCTACTTCATGAGGCTGCGCAGACCCCGGAGAACCCATAGGGTTTACTCACAGTTACAGTGAAGCAGAAAGTAATTATCTGCCACAGCCGGATTCGAACCCAGGTCCTCGGACAGGTAGTAGGTGCACAGTGCCTTACTACTGAGCTACCCGCTATCACAATAATGAAATATATCGAAAAAAAAGTGTTATACATCAATATTGTTCAAAGAACATTTATGGGGTAAGATTTGAGCGTTATAAACAGCATATAAACATAGAAACATTGACTTTTTTTATCTAAAATTCTCAAAAACTATATTTAATGTTACGTTTCCAAACACACCTTATAATCTGAGCTTACTGTTACTTAAAATTAGACTAAACATCGCAAAAAGATCAAAACTAAAAAAATACATTCTCATAGAAATAAAGTTATATATAGAAAAAAAAAAGGAATAACGATCTCATAATAATAAATACTTAATAACACCAGATTAACGGAAAATGCTCTTTATTTTTTATTGTTTTTTCTTTTAGGAAAATTAATTGAAAAGTTGTAATTTTGCAAAAAGAGGGAACCTTTAATTGTATTTTACTTAGTACCATTGTGATTAATTTCAGATAAATCTTGGAAAACTGAACTTAGGTACTCCGAACACTAATTACAATACAATTCTTTTTTCACGTTTTAAATAAATCTATACAAGGAGTATTTTTAAAATTATTTTTTAGACTTGTTATCACTTATATATGATCAATCTTATAGTTTTAACTAATTAAATCATTACTGGAGATGTAAAAGAAAAGTTTTTTTTAAGTTTTAATTTTTTAAACTCAAATTTCCAATAAAAAATGTAAAAAAATAGTTATGATTTATATTATTAAATTTTTTACACCATTTTTCCTATACTTTATGTAATCCGAACACCCCTCCCCCTGCAATAATTAGTTCCCATTACCGAGATTACACTGTATTTAGAAAACAAAAACTTCTTCATGAACATAAACCGCCAAAAATAGTTATTTTTACTATTGAAAAAATTGATATTTCTAATTTAATGTCATTTTAAAGTTACCTATTTAGTATTTAAAATCAATTATCACAATACCTTTTTTCCTTGTATGATTTTTTAAAAATATCAAAAATTCTTTTTATACAAATTACAAATGTGAATAATTTAATTTAATTTTTAATTAATGCGTTAGTTATTCATAAATAATACATAACAAATAAATAATAACATAAAAACAATTATTAACATTATGATGTTTTGCAATGCATTTTGGGAAATTAATTAATTTTAACTAATAACTTTTATGGACCAAACAAACGGTTACTTAAGTTAAAATAGGTTTTTAAAATATATATATATATCTAAATTAATAAATAATCTGGGATAAAATAAATAAACTCGGATTAATTTAGTAATTTACATGCTTATTTCAAGGTGTACGCATGACAAGTGTATCTCATTGGCCGAATAACATCCGAACTTTATGTAGGAAAAATAAATCACTAAAAAAAAAAAATCTTATTCACAGAAAGCCTTTTTTAGTTTGCTAGCTTTATGCTTAACAAGTATCTTAAAAAGTAGGTTTTAAACTCCTTAAAAAAAAAAAACTGCAGTAAATCATAGTGAATAAACTCTAAATGATGTAAATAACTCTTATTTAAAATATACTGATTAAAGTAGAGATTATTTTTATTTGCTAATCCATCTCCTTTACTAAACGTTTTTTAAAGATAACCCAATGAAGTTAGAGTAGTAAACCTCCTTCCACGGGAATGAAGAAGTATTAATAAGTCGAAACATTAAAATACCCCAGGTCCAACGACTTACAACTACCATACTGTACAATATGAGATTCTAAACGACTACCGCACTCCACTGCTAACACTAGCATTGAGTATTTGTGGTTCCCAAGTGGAATATGTAGAAAACACGTCTATTTTTATTAATGTCTATTAATAAAAATGTTTACTTAAACTTTAAATTTATTATTATAGATAGAATCATATATAGTTAGATTTACAGTCAAAGGGACTTCATAAAAACTTTTTTTAACATTACTCATTGCTCTCAAATGTAGCAAATTATGAAAATCAATATAATATATATTAGGACATAATTTAGTGATATCATTCGACAATTCATGTTCATCCTGGTAGGTAATAAAGCCGGCTTATGGATTGTGCACCACCCCATAATTATACTCGCATTTTCCCCCTTTTCTATATGTACCCTTATTAAAAATATAAAAACATGAGTGAAAACAGCTATCTCTTAAGTTAATTCAAGCCGAAACTTTTTTGTATTGTAATAGGAGAGTATGAAATAAGAAGAATTCACTCAATCGGCATTGTTGTTGGCATTGCCGAGTTTATCAGCATATAATTTCATCATATAATACAAAACTACTTTTTAATTTAAAACGTGATATAATATTTAAAACAAAAATTATTTAATTAATTAAAAATTAATTTATATATTCTGGTGGGTTCCACTATTTATTCTTTAGCCAATTTAGAAAACATCTAACATTGGCATTTAAATGACAGGTACAAGAAAATGTAAAATAAATTTTCCGAAGGATCACGAATAAACATTCATTGAAAGAACGGTAGTAGTAGACAGGACAAACTGGAGAGAAAAATGCAGGGGGAATGAGAAATGTATTAGAAGAACCATACGTCAGTGTCATCAGTCTAGTTGCCCAGATGCTGGCAATTTCTCAAGAGGGGCAATCGTACGGACATCGAATAGGCTACTTTTTATTTATTTGTTAAAAAATAGTCACTACTTGTTTGTTTAGTTCATTTTAGTAATAACTTATTCAAAATTAGAAATCGCTTTCAAACCTTAAGCGTACAAAGTAGAGAGAGATGTTTGGCTTTAAAACAGCATCAATAGGCTGGTTTTGTAAGAGGCCTATGTAAGTCGTCCTTGGATGACTCACTTCAGGCTCGGGGGTCAGTCGAGTGTCCTAGATATTCCGAACTTTTGCCATCCTCGCAGTTCCTTGAATCGTCGTAAGCTATTCAGGACCACTACCTATCTAAACAACAGTTAAAAATAAAAACACGCAAAAATACGAATAGTGAGCAGAGATATTTTTGAGAAATACAATCATTGCCGAGAAGATTGACCGAGGTTATGTTTCTTAGGGGTCGAGGAATGGTAGGGAGAGTAAACATAAAACACTTATTAAATATGTATTACTTAATATCTACAAACGTTTTGGCCAACTTTGGAGTCCTATAAATCTAGTGCAATAAACAAGACACTAAACAATAAGAAAAGTATACAAAATATTAATGGAAGTTTTATATGTACATAAAAACCTCGCTTATTCGTACAATTCAGGACAAAGACATGGTTGGTTAATCCAGAGAGAATAAAAGAAAAATAATCACATATTAATTTATTATAAATTTGTTAAACTTCTTAAATTGCCTTAAGATAATTTTATAATAATATTTACTATCATTGCAATTTAATTACGCATTGTTTAATATGCCATCAAATATGACCATGGAAACACGCTATTTCTACAAGAAACATTTCCACGACGTTCGTGAAGGGCTGGTGAAACAGATTTCGATAACTTAACGCAGAGGAAGACTCTAGGCTTACTGTGGTCAACAGTTTCTTGACACTTAAAAACCATCTAAACATTCTTTTAAGTAAAAACCATCTAAGCAATATTTTAAGTAAAAACCATCTAAACATTCTTTTAAGTAAAAACCATCTAAACATTCTTTCAAGTAAAAACCATCTAAACATTCTTTTAAGTAAAAACCATCTAAACATTCTTTTAAGTAAAAACCATATATGGGTACCTTATGAACTTGATGAGCTGCAGCAGCTGAATCACTGCTTACTAGATAAAAAAACGAACCTTTTCTCGAAAGGATAATCAAATGTGATGAAAAGTGGATTGTATAGATTTCCATCTTTTAAGAAATTTGGACTACTTCCTTAAAGGTGAAATTTTTGAAAATGTTTCTCAGATCAAAAACGCATTTTCTTCATTTCTTCACAATACCCTGATTTTTTTCAGCTCTGGGATTGATAAACTGATAACACGTTGGAGAAAATGAGAGTAAATATTTTGAATAAAAATGTCTTTTCCTGTGAAAACGGTCATTTCAGTATACAAAGAAGTACGCACAAAAATTATTGGGTGAGTCAAAATTATTTAACCAAATAACAAAATTTAAAAGTTTAACAATATAGTATGGTCAATGAATAAAACTACAGGTTTAAATTAATCAAATCAATTTTATTCGACTAATTTAATATAATTCAGAATTAACATGTTTAGATGCATGATTTAATTTAACCTCATAACCGGCACTTCCGTAATTTAAAAGTAATATTTAAACTTTGAAAATAAATCAAAATTTAAAAATCTATAGTTACTCAAGACTTACTTCTAAGGTCGAATAGAATAGCCAAGGACACGCACGCCCACATGGCCAGTTAGAACCCGCTACCGGTTTCCGGCAAGGCTCGTACACTCCTGCCATGATGAGTATCCCAAGCCAACGACACAAACCCAACAGAAATATCAATTATTACTAAACCGGATTTCGATACAAGGATTGATGTTTATGTATGACGAACAAGATAGGGTATAATAATCACAAGCGATGTTTAACTTCAACAAATATGCATTAAGCCCCAGTTGCCATAGAGAAATGACGTGGGTTCAAAGTTACAAAACCAGTTTAAATTAACTATCTACATTAACTAGTTCGCATTGCTACATTTTGTAAAGGACATCTCTATTCATCGAGGCTGAGGGCGGATTAAGGTATGTCTAATTAGTAATATTTTCACCTCTGTGAGATTTGATGAAAAGGTTCCATCATTGAGAGTTAGAGTGGGCTTACACGGGGGAGATCGGTTAAGAGATGAGTGTGCCATACAAAACGTCGCATGGAGACATTATCTAACGATTTCCATTGAAACCATTCGTTGGTAAACTCTAAAGTAAGTTTTCGTTCTGCCTAGTGCAAGAGCGAAATTTCTTTACTTCCATAAAGTATGGATGAAGCTGCTGTCCTAGCTGTTTTGTTTGTAACCCCCCCCCCCCCGCCAAAAAAAAGTGTAAAAAACAAGGCTTAGAATAGACCACATAAATAAAAGGCGTGTGCTCTAAAGTAGCAATTAATTTGTTATTATAGACATGAAAATCTATTTTATTGAAAAGATTAATTATGAAAAACAAATATTGAGGAATTATGATTTCTTCTCTTTAATACCAAAATTTTACAGCAATATACATAGGATAAACTAAACAATTATTGGGAGAAAGAATATAACAACATAGTAATGATGCAAACAATAAGGATAAAGACCCAAATGAAAAAGAATTGGTGTAACATGCATTCAAAAATATAGTTTAAAATGCCAAAACCTAGATTTCATTTTGAAAATGCATTAGTTTTACAAAAAGAAAATAATAATACCTTTAAACAAAAAATGCTAGGCGCTATTTCTAAATCAGAAAATATTACCAACCAGAGTTATGCTGAATTTTAAGCAAAATTGATTTATGATCAAAATGTTTATATATAAGATAAATAATATATGGTGGGTGGGCTTATAAATACTAAAATGAATAAATAAGTAAACTAAAATAAATTATCCGAAACCTAACATGTGAAGTAGGTTAAACAATACACAATAGTTATAATAGGAAGCATAAATTAAATAATATTAGAAAAATTAGTGAATAATAAATAGGTAATTTAACACAATATGATAAAAGTTAATTCATTGTGCATAGTATTTTCCTTAATTTAATTATGGTCTATAGGTTGATAGGGGGAGGGAGTGCGGGCAGCCACGGGGTAAGTCCTGTAGCTACTAACTCAAAGGACCCGCCTTCGAATCCGGCTGGTCAGAAAATTGTTTTCTGTTACACTGTAGCCGTGAGTCAAGTCTTGTGGGTTCTGGAGCCCTCCTAGCCTCCTAAATTGGGTATCCTTAATTGGGTAAAAATCTGGCGGTCGACGCTGATTCTGACCACCTTCCTTGAACAACCGTTGGTCTGAATCCCTGACCCTTCATGGGTTTTAGCGGTACAGATTTAATTTAATTATAGATTGATAGACTAGTATATATTTTGACAAAGGCAGAGTAGGCTGCAACGTTTTAATAACATGGTAGCTGTGATAAGGTAAAAGAATTTCTAATTCAGAATATTTTTGGAAGTAATTTTTAATGATTAATTGAAATTGTTAATCAATAGTTATCCTTGAGAGTGGCCGAAACGTAGGAGTGGAATGATAAGAAAATGAACGTTAAAATAAATATTATAATTATTAAAATAAGATTAAAATTAACTTTAAAGCCAAAACTGCTGATGAGACGCCTTTTCGGTGTCATGATCTAATCTATTGCGAGTATCATTGTCAGAGTGATTCCGTCTACGACTCATGTAAATCTGTCTCCTTCACACTCAGCTCCTGCAAGTGAATCCATCATTAGTGCAATCCCTGAAGCCAGATGTTTCACTTTCTTCTTTAACCCATCGCTGGTCATTTCTAACATATGTGGGAGGAGGAGGTATCCTGTAAGTAACCAACCTATTCTAACCGGAGTAGGAGGGTCGAGTTTTCATTCTGTGAGACAACCACAAAATAAAGGCCAACCCGCCCAGGTAAGATGATGCTTCAACTCACTCAGCTAAAACGCCGTGTAAGAGATGTTTCACACGACTACAACTTCAGGATACTCCAATATTAAACAACAGGGCATCCTTTTTGGATAAATTGGTAGTTTACTGAAGGTTACTCAAGAGAACAGAACATTTCATCACTTAAAGACCATGGTGAATGTAGTGAAGATTCCAAGAACCCCGACCATAACCGAAAGTTAAATTTAACTTAGAAAAAACTTTGGGAAATAACGATAATGATGAGAACTCCGGTTCCCAACGAGGTGGAGATTCGGAGAAAGAAAGCAATGGAAACCTCACTTTTCATTTCCCGTCCAAGCAGAAGGCTGAGGGAAGGTTCTGGACCATTGCAGACAGCCGGAATTCCGAGGTGTAGTAGGCTAGGCCTTAATAGCGGTCATTAGGCACTCGGTGCAGGGCCGTAAACTGAAAACATCTCTCTCTTCCTAGCACTCCCACTTTCATACCCCCCAACGTCTTCGGAATAAACTGCTCATCGGAACTTGCTCCGTACAGCACGTGCAAGAGTTTACAAGAAGATAAAAATCCAGAATTGAAAACTACCAAGGTACCATTACCTCTCCTAACAATACAGTACAGCTGAGTAGAAGTAAAATCAAAGTAACAATAATAATACATAAAAATATAAAATAAAACTAATACTAATACATAGATAAATAAACACTAATAAATAAATATTTCTTGGAATCATTTTAAACAAAGAGGGGAACAGTATAGCTGAGCAGACACAAGGAAGGGGTATAGGGGTTCTAATCCCAACCAAGGCAATGAATTTTCTTTCTGTCCCTTTGATCGAGGATTTGGCCCACCCTCCTGTGGCTCTGCCGTAACTCAATAAAGTGGGTACCTGATATATACCAGGCACGGAACCAGATGGTCCTGGCGTGATACTGCGTTAACTTACCAAAATATATTACTTCAAGAAGTATTACAACCGTATCTACCGTATTGGTTTATACACGTCACCCACTAAACGTTGACAAGTCAACGAAAAGAGATTCACAGATAGTCTTATAAATTTTATAAAAATATGTGTTAAAATTAAGGATTTACCCCAATAAATTTTCAATATATAAATATATGAGCTAAAGTATTTTTGTTTTAATAATATATCACTTTCCTGGTCATTTCTAACATACGAGATTGGGGGGGGGGGAGGAGGGGTTATCTAGAGTCCCAAAATAGTAAAACTTGATCAAAGAGTATGGGTGGAATAAATTTGAGCTTATTTAAGCAAACGTGAACACTAATTCATACCCTCTGGCAAGTGTGAAAATTTTCGATAAGTTAATCCAGCATAAAACATTTTTTTTTGCTGGAAAACAGGCATTTTCGAAAAATCTATACATGATAGAATAAAACTGAGTTCATTTTCGGTTTCAGTACACACAAAAAAACAGAACAATAGAACTCGAACTTTTAATTAAAAATTCGAGAATTTTTTTTTAGACCTGATTCACTAAATTCTCGCATAATTTCTATAATTATCATTATTACAAACAATAAGAGGTGATTAATTTTTTCAAAGGTAATACAGATGAAAATAATTTAGCATTTAAGCCTTGTCAGACTTTTTCGATGAGAATAAGATCTGTCACAGCCGGATTCGAACCAGGGTCCTTGGAGTTAGTCAAACAGTGCCTTACCATTGCGCCACGTCGCTCACGGCTAGATAAGTAAAAGGAAAAAAAAATTTAGTTTCTTTTCATGACCAACGCAAAATTATCATTAATGGCTTTCGAAACCTTAAGGTTAGAGCTTGTACCAAAATTACATCCAACAGGTATTATAAATACAAAAAGTAATAGAGTTTCTGTACAACATCCCAAAAGAAGACTTATAATTATAACTATTGGTATTAATGACTATTAAAATTAGAATACAATTTTATAAAATTTTCCTATCGTACGATTAATCCAATACAACAATTTCGCCAAGTATCCTATCTTATTTCTGTTTCAAGAATTGAGGAGGATAAGGAATTGGGCACAGACTGCGATAGTTTCACAACTGGACGATGCACAGACTCCATATGGCCACATGCCGAAATCAGGTTGCAACAGTGAAGGGAGTAAAGGAAGGGTTCCACGCGGTCGGCCAACAGTTTTTAAAATTTTTATTCTTAAAATATTACTTTAAAATAAACTTCAAGTAGTCTTTTTGGCGTGAAAGTGGTTTTATTTATACCAGGTATGTTTGATATAGGTAACGAAATCATTATCCTGTTGATATCAATTTTAAATCATGCAAAAGGGAATCAGCGATTGGCGCACTAGGTAAGGGCGGGTTTGAAGTTCTGTTCATCTGAAAATTTTCCAGAACTCAGGAATTTTGCTCTATGAAATTCTAGATGAATTGGTCCGACAGATATGAGTGAGGAGTTTTTCTACGAGTTGAGCCTAATAAATAATAAATATTGTTCTTCGTGCACGAATTATCGCTTGAAGAATTTATTAATCAAGTCTTCAGGCTGAGTTGAACCGTACATTGAATTTCCAAGAGCTAAAGTATTTATTCGCAGAGGGTTCAGAAATGGATACGGAATAAGTTATAAATATCCATGAAAAGATAATTTTAAAAGAATCGGAAAACATTAAAAAAAGTTCCACCATATTGCTTTTCCATTGATAAATCTCTTTAGAAGTGAGGGTCATAAATCATGTGTTTGGACAAGGTTTGGGACCCGCATGGAACATGTACACCCAATTTTTTTGGTTTATTTTCTTCATATGGACCAACCCATCAGTTTCTTATACAAGCTTCGGGAGAGATACAATTTTAATAGGTTTAAAATAAGAGAGACAGGCAATTATCATGATTGCAATTGACATAAAAATATTTAAAGAATAGAAAATAATTGTTTTGTTTTTTCAATGAATTTTCTTTCGAATATATTTTTTTTTTTTTTTTTATTTTTTTTTTTTTTTTTTATTTTTTTTTTTTAAATTTTTCTATACTTACTGTGGTTGTTATCTTGTTCTGTTTTTAGCCCTGAAGAAGGCTAGAAACTCTAGCCGAAACGTTGGCACATTAAAATAAGTTAATCGTACTTATTTGTGTTTTTCATTGACTGCACCCCCAACCATCTTCTCCTCATTCATCATCCACGGTCAACTATCTCTCATAATTATATTTATTTTAATGTTTGAGAAATTTACTATAATTATTATTAAAACACTATAAATTATAATTAATATTAATATTAATATAAATCGATTGATTTAAAAAAAAATTAAATTTTTTACATTTATTCCTCCCCCCCCCCACACATACAATTTCCTGATTTTTACATTATCGGCTGATATAAAAACAAAGAGTTTTCATTCAATCAGGTTCCATTGTTAACAGTGAAAAAAAAATGTCTGAAGACATTTTATGACATAAAATTAATACAATGCTTCACAATGATTTTTATTTACATATTAATAATACTAATAGCATAGTTTTTATTTTATTTTTTAATTGTAATTTACAAAGTGATGATTCAGTTCAGTTTTTTTTTGTTCTCGATTTGTTGAATTTGTCCTAAAATTTTACTTTCTATCAGGTATCTACCCCGTCCCACTATAAATGTTAGGTGTGTTGAAAAAGTACAGTATAATGTTAAACAAACAACAATATTCTCAAAAAATAAAGTACGCGCCACTGGTATGCCAGCGAAAATCGATTAAAAATTCAAGAAATTTAAAGTCAGAGGAGATGAACATGTATACAGGGACCCTCTCTAAAATAATTATATAAAATCTGTTAACAAAAACGATATTATGTTGAATTTGAAGGGGGAGGGGGTGGATGTGATATAAAGCTGAAAGGATGAATTCTCACAGGCCCTTAACTCCTAAAAAAATTCGACATTCAAACTCATATGAGACTAAAAACCCATTTAAAATTCTATATTTAAAAAAAAAAGTTGCTAACATTTCGAATTATAATTAAAATGAAAAATAAAATAAAAATAAGGAAGAAACAGGTGGGTAGGGAAAGGAGCGGAACTATGTGGGCAGAACCCCTCAATATATGACATGACAGTCCTCCAGTTTACTGACCCCTCAGCCATAAGACCTTGCTTCCTTGCTTGCGTCCTGAAGATGTACGATTATTATAGTTATACCAATCTATCTAATGTTTAATAAATGTTACATATGCTATCATTGTTATTAATGACATACATTTTACAATGATTATTATAGATGTTTTAAGATACTTCTGTAAATTTCGTCTTTTAGGCTTCATTAATTTATTTGACAAAACAAGGTCCACGAAACTGGTTCTCGTTTTCCAACCAATGACGGATCCACTGTAGGAAATGTTACACTTGATCCGCTTTGAAGAAAAATTATGCCTGAATTAAGTAACACCGAACAGACTAAACTAGATAAGGCGTACACAGGGTATACTAACAACCATACTATTAACTATATATTTCAGTTATCTTCCACAAGAGTTGAAAGATTTTCGAGCATAAAATGATTCACAAATATTTTTTAATTAGGCATCTATTGACGTAAAACTAATATACCAAAGGAACGGTAAATCTGTTAATAAAACAATTTGGAAGGCGATAAATTTCTGACAATACATTTTTAATTTTCTGTTGATAAAAGAATTCGTATTTTAAGATTTCTCGAGGTGTGATAACGAATATCAACTTTGTTCCTGACAAAATTACAGTTTAAAAAAGCTGCGTACATAATTGCGTTCGGGAAATTTCGACCACGCTAGGCTCTCTACGATTTTTCAGTCTCTTAACTGCTGTCTATTTTTCCATTTTTCTCCTTAATTCAAATATCAAACTCTTTCATTATTCATATTTACAATTTTTTTATTACTTAGTAGCAAAATGGTTAATTAATTCCAAAAACAAAATTAAGAGGTACTTTAGAGAAAGATTTTTTTTTTTAATTCGTCATATAATAAGCCCTCTGATACTATTTCAATGAAGATAAGACCAAACTGATATTAAATATCACTCATTTGTATATTCATAATCATTAGAGAAAACAATAAAAAAGTGTAAAATCAATGATAAAAAGGTGC
This sequence comes from Halyomorpha halys, assembly GCF_000696795.3. Classification (NCBI taxonomy): domain Eukaryota; kingdom Metazoa; phylum Arthropoda; class Insecta; order Hemiptera; family Pentatomidae; genus Halyomorpha; species Halyomorpha halys. The sequence goes on along the minus strand of NW_027108624.1, from coordinate 1,658,400 downwards.
AGTTACATAATGTCGATTTTAGCTAAAGAGCATATTCCCACCTTAAATATGTAATTTAAGTTTCATAAGACTTTTCATTTTTGAGCTATGGTGTTCACACTCACACACAAACAGACCTTTTTGCAAGACTTGGTCATTTGAACTCAGGGGACCTCAAAACGTGTATTTCCGTCGAATTCGAAATTCTTCAAAATCGCAATACTTCCCCTTACTATATATTCCATACATATGTAAGTAAAAGGTAAAAATAATAATAATAATAATAATAAACTATTGAGTATGTAGTTACTACAGTTAAGGAAGGGGGGAGGGATTTACTATCCAATTTAGCACGAAAATGATCGTAATGATTCTAATGAAAAAATGCAATATTCCAATACAATAAAAACACAAAGCAGTGAAAAATACCCCAAGGAAAAGGAAAGAAAAGCAAAGGAAAGCGGCAATAAATGGAACGAGAACAGTTGGTAGTTTAGAAATAAGTTTTCCCACCGGGGTATCAGGTGAACCTAAGGTCCAGGGGAGGAATTGTGGATAGGATGTCCGTGTGGGCTATTGCCTCGTTTCAACTTGGAACCCTACAGAAAAGAAAACTTCATTCCCCATCCAATGGGGAATGCATTTCCGGGATCTACTCGACATATAAAGATACTTCGAGGTATAAATGATGATAGGTTCTCAATCGCATTTCCATGGATTAGGAAAAAAATGTTTTCATATGATAACTATGAGAGGTTCAATTAAAATAATTTAAAAATTTTAATATCATCGTTATATTTGCCTTAGTCTAACCCAGCGTTCGGCGAACTTATTACGGAAAGGAGCCAATTTCTCCATTAAAGGGATCGGAAACAATTACAAGACGCATACTTATATTTCGATAAACAATACTTAAATACAATCTATACCAATAAATTGAACGGATATGCAACTGCACCTCCATTTTGCAAACAAAAATAGTTAAGTAATAAATGAAACAGAGAACTGAAAAGCAATGGGGTCATTTTGAACTAAGTTGATAAAGAAAAATGTGACAACCAACATTTTTTTTTGAAAATTCAAAATAAAGTAATTTTATAGTCGTTATCCAGTTCCACCAATCCCTACAATCCACCTCGAAAGTTGAAACGGCAGTGGAGAAGAGCCTTAAAAAAAAAAAAAAAAAGGACAATTGGAGTTCTGGCAATGGTCAGATGCTCCACTCAAGTTAAATGTTTGCGGTTTGCACTTGCTCGGCTTCCACAGGATCATTACCAGTTACGCGGTGAGAGGGATGCGCTGTGATCTCAAAGAGCCCTGCTCTCCCCTCGCTGGGGACAGAGTGGGCACAGGGATCTTCAGGTTGATAGTGTAAATATTGTATATAAGAGAGTAAATGTGACTAGTGATTATTTTTTAAATATTTTTTTCTCTCTTCATACATAGTTTGACCATTTTAAATTTTTTTTTCTGTTTAAATATATTTAGTGAGAGATTTCATTTATTTTTATGTACTTTTTTCAGTTATTTATATTCTTATTGAATTTTGTATGAATGTGACCAGTTATCACTATTACCTATTCCACAACAACGTTGTGGCAGACTGTAATATCTATCAATAAATAAAGGTTTGAAAAAAAAATCAGAAAGCTATAAGTATGATAAAACTTAAAAAATGCAATAAAAATTACCATATGACATGAATAACAAAAACATTATCAGAGTTATATGTATCCTTCAAGTCGCGGCTTGCTAACAGACTAATCTAACCTATTGGCATTTGTACGGTGATTTTATCTTACTTTATATGATTGATGTAATGCCTTTTTATAAACTAAAACAGTTTCATTTTTAAAGAGAAGACTCAAAATAGATGAGAAACATCCCATAGTCCCACCACATCACAAGAATAATATAGAGGTTCACTCTTATGTCAAAGGAAAACCTATTTTTTTTTTTTTTTTTTGAAACAACAGCCAAAAAGGAGAAAAAAATAGTTTACCAGCAATCAAATGAAAGATAGTTTAATTCATTATATAGTAGTTTATAAAGTTCATCTTCGTAGAGAATCAGTTTATTTTAACAAATATCATGCTAACTACTACTTTTACAGCGATAAACTCATAAAATACAAAAGACATTTGCACGTCCAATGGTTCCTGAGATATAAATGTGCCACAATAAATTCACTAAATACTTATTTTCAGTAAATTTTTTTCAAATAATGCTTTTAAAAAATCTGTACCTCGGGAACCACTAAACGTGAGCTCTGTTAGGCCTCATATTAAAGTAAATTTACTCTACTTCAAATGCTATTGTATTCTAGTCTAGTAGGTAGTTTTAAAGATATGGAGCTCTCAATGATTTTTTTTTTTAACGTTTTGAAACAGCCACCATTTTTTTTATTTCTCCTGACTATACTTGGCAGCCTCATCAATTTTGACAAGTAATTACAAATATTTTTCATTAAAGTAACCAAAAACTGGGGGTAAAAGTAACTTACTTTTTTCTCCTCTTTGCCTCTTGTACTAAATTAACCTGTTTCATACCCGAACCTGAACAGATGGTTACATGTACCACCCAGGTCACCCTAACCGCCCCGAACCATCACCCAAATATTCTCAGCCTTATATCCCGTAGGGATGAAACGACTATAAATTTGATATTTTTATCTGAGGCAACCATACCAGCAGGTACCTAGCGTTGATGACCGGCGAGGTTTTACGCCGTTAAACAGAACAGAACCAGCAGGTACCATCGAGTTATATACCCATGGCTATGTTTAGGACATTGAGTCCATGTCGTTGCTATTCCGTTAAAAATTAATTTAAAAAATGAGGAAGTAGCATTGGAGTCCAACAGTTATGGTAGGTGATGAGGTTAGCATCTAAGGTAACCCAGTCAACATAATAATAATATAAATAATTAGAAGATTATTAGTTGACCGAATGTAATTAATTGTTACCGGCAGCTAAAAAAAGCAGTAACATACAACTTGGGAAACCCAACATCATCCAGAAGACCAGCAGCCCAGGCTGCTGCAGGACGTTCTTTTATAAGTTCTATGCTTATTAATACTATTAATCTATTAATGCCATTACTACTAATTTATTAATTTTTCTCTTCGTCTTTTTCTAAAATTAACTTTTTGTCCCAGAAATCAAGTATTCATTTTATTAAATCTATAAATGTCACTGTTTTTGTATTTGAATTTCCTTCTTTTTTTACTAACTTCTTAAAATTCATTATTTTTATCTGTTCATTTTTTATTTATAATTTATCGTTATTATTCACAATAGTTACCCACCCCCATAATCAATTGTTAAACCATGTGAGACCTACCGGGCTGATCTGGTATTGAATAAAATAATTGAATTGAATTAAACTTGAAAATTTTTAAAATTCTGTAGTAATAAGACAAAGCTGGGTTAACAATTAAATATGCGACTGAAGGTATCAGATATAACAAATTTATTACATTTTAGAGTAACAGTTACTACAGTGACAAAATATTAAATTGATAGATTACAGCCCGTTTCTCGTGGGCCTTAAGTTAAATATGCCGTGATAAATAACCCTTCATCCATTTAATCAATAAATGCTCATAAAAAATGTTGAAAACCACCGCTTAAACACTAATATAAGTATTTTGCATATAATAAGTTTTCCTTATTATAAATATTTAAAAAATTATATCAGAGTAAAAAGTCTTACATATGAAAACTAAAAATAATATAACATTGAAAAAAAATTGTTGTCCGTATCTCACAATAAATACAATGCTTAAGAAATGAATGAGGGCTAATGGGTTTCTAAACCAATTATTGAAAGAAATTAGTTTATACGGTGGTTGTGTGTGTGTGGTAAAAATATAAAATGTATCAAATATTAGAATATAGAAACGTATGTAAATTAAATGAACGAATTGAATAAAATGAATAATTTGAAATATGTTAAAAACCTAACTCAAAGATAAAATAATTAAATTATCTATAACAATAAATTACTGATAATGGGAGAAGCGAAATGTTACCAAGGCGGAGTATAGAGAATTGTGGCGCGAAACCACTTCAAATAATTAAAAGTCTACACCAACATCGCCTAATAGATCTTGGCTATTTTCCAACACTGAAAAATATCTTCACCGTTAGCTAATAGATTCGAGAGAGAAAGCAAAAATTACCAAAAACAAAGATTTTTTATGGAGAAAATAATAAGGACTCAGTCACTTATTTTTTTTTATTATGATGATAAAAATTAAAATTAAATAAATAAGACGGGTTAAAAAAATAAAATAAATAAAAGAAGTGACATAGATAATACAGGAAAAATAATTCATACAGATATATATAAGTAAAATTAAAAATAAGATTAATCACTTATATTTTTATCACTTATTATTTTCTTTTTTATTATACCCTCTTAATTATTACACTTTTTTTTATAATATATGCTCTCATGTCTTTTATTTATGACAAGACATGAGAGCATATATATTTAAATTATAAAATATAATATAGTAGTAATAAAATATAAACGTTTTTGTACTTGAAAATATAATTAGGAATCAGTCATTTTATTTTATTTTTATTAGAAGTACCGACATTTAAGTTCATAATTTGTGTGGGCCATCATCAGGGTTAATAATTAAAACAGAAATAGTAGACTACATAGTTTAAAAAAGAATGTGATACAGGTAAAGTAAATAATGAAAATAAAACATCAAGTGACTAATACGAATGAAGGGTCTTCATCACTTATATCTATCGATATTGCTTGCATCACCTCTTTTTTCTGTACCCTTCTTGTTTATTAAATTTTCAAAAATATATATATATTTTTATATATTGAATTTCAATTTTTAGTCCACATGATTGGGCTGAAATGTAGGTACATCCTATTAAAAATAAAATAAAATGACTGAGTCTATACATTTTATCCATAATATACACTTTATTAAGAATACATATAGTGTATATAAATATAATACTACATTTGAATAAATACTAACACAAAGACGTTTATCCATCTGATGTTTCAAAACAAATTTCAAATAATTAAAAAAATATTTATTGACTTTTAGAATAAATGACTGAAAAAAATACTCCTTAGGTAGTCATTGAAAAAAAAATCAACTAGCTTTAATTAACAGTTTCATGTAACCTAATCCCTAAACCTAAACCTAGTCCCAAATGCCGTCCTCATATGAATCTGCTAAACAAGTTCCTAGTGAATAATTAAAATATAAAAAATACAAAAAGAGTAATATTAGAAATAATTAGTGTAAATGTGATGAGCGTTTTTATTTTATTGTTATATTGGTTTTACTTATTTTATTTTATCCTTATTACTTTAAGTACTAGCTAGTTTGATTATATTCATTTTATTTATCAGTCGGTATATATATACATTAATAGAGATTTTATTATTATTTATTTTATAACTTTGGTATGAATATGATCATTTATCACTATTCCTTATTGCCCAAGGTTGTGGCAGATCGGCAGATTAATAAAATTTATTTATTTATAAGTTAATTAGAAAATTATATTAAAAATAATTAATTTTTAAAAACCCACCACTGCGTGGTATGCCCTACTTATCTTATCTTTGAAACAAACAATTATAGCGAGTATGTTGCTCGATGTACATGTCACAATCTCTCAAAAGAAATCATGACACAAAAAAATATTAGAAAGCAATCCTTGCCGGCCAACCTTCCACACTAAAACCGTGATTTAAGGACGGTCCTGTATCACTTATGAAACATATAGCAATATTTAAAAAGGGGATAAAATTGGAAAACAAATGGCCTAGTACTAGAGCAATAAAAATAAACTTCAGCAACAACCTAAGACGCGTATATCTAAATCCCCCTCCCCAAATTATAGTACACTAAAATACGGGAACGAAGAACAGAGCAAACCATGATCAGCAAGTTTCACAACCGATTATTGCATCATGGATCAGGACTCCATCCCTTCTACCGAGAATAGTCTTGATAAAAGTTCCACACTTCTTCCGATTTCCCCCTTGATCCTCCCTCCATCTCTCTCTCTCTCACCCTCCCTCCTAAGCCCCTACGTTTTGAAAGCATTTCACAGATTAACCCGAGATCATCTTTTTTTCCCTTATGATTAAAACGCCGGAACCGCCTTTTCGAAATAAAATTCCTCCGCCTCCGACATACTCAATTCTTTCAAAACTTAATATATATCTACCCAAAAAAATAATGATAGAAAGTGTATTTAATTCATTGAAATACTAATAATTGAATAGCATTATTATAATCACGTTATTTTAAATATTATTGTTTGATATAGTTATTTTACATATTATTATAATATATTAAATATTGTATAGTTATTTTAAATAATGGAAACCAGAATAAGCAATAATTTATGCAGTTAGTTAGTTGATCGAAACCAAAACGCTTACAGCGGAAGAGTGCATGATTAACTAAAATTTGTTCTTTTTTTTCTTACGAAGTATCATTGTTTCCATGTTTGTTATATGAACAACCACGTGGACATAATATAAGGTATATATAACAACGGTAGGTTTAGAAATGTGCTGTGCTAAGATTGAAATATTATTAACACTTTTTTTACACGGTTGGAGCTGTTAATTATTCAATATGTCATCATACCGGACTGAGAACTGAAATGGTGCTTCTATAGCTAATATTTCACGACAGATCGGTTCAAAACACATACAAACAATACTGTTCATTTTTCGATAGGTATGGATATTTTTGAAAGGAAATAAATCTTAAAAAATTACTGAAGGGTAAGGGTATATGTTTAATTGTAAGGGTTCTGTATTATTTCTAACTTATCGATATTTTTTAGACTGCTGGAGTGAGATGTTAAGTTTGATCTTTAGACTTAGTTCTTGAGTTCTAGTCTTTTTTCCGAATAGACGAAACGAACTTAGAGCTATTTGAGATACTTTCATGGTTTTGGAATCTTGTAAACTTGCACATCGTCATTTACGCAAGGAAACGACCCCTAAAAAAATTGAATATAAGCCACGATTCTTAACAAAGCAGGTATAGATAAAGTACTCCACCTCCTTCTCCCTTTCAAAAACAACTTCAACACACATTAAGTATCGGCAAGAGGTTAAGTCAAACATTTCTGAGACTGGTAGCGCGACGATATGAATGGTCCGGGAAAAGTTGAAACAACTCCGGATGACCATAGAACCCGCTGATGAGAACCATGTGGTTGAGGGTTCAACGTCCTTGGACGCGCGGCCCTGCGGTGCGTACAGCGGACGATTAGAAAGTGTTGGCCTAGCTAGGAGCCGTTATTAGCCGAGGTAATAGAGACTGGGAGGGGGCGTGGGAGGGAACGGGTCGATATGCCCCGCCCCCCCTCACCAGTTGATCCCGGAGTCGCTACCCTAACCGCCTCTCTGGTCGAGAGGAAGCGCTCCCACGTGCGACAGGATCAGGATTCTCAACCTGAACCAATAGATCAGATTCAAGAAGGAACCGATCCGAATCCTATATAACGTTTAATATCAGTCAATTCAAAACCCAGTCAGAGTTAAACAGAACATATCAGCATCATACCCAAGATAATACAAAGAAGGAATGCAATCCCTAATTCTTACACAACTAACAACTAGAAAGTATCAATAGCATGATGGATTAACGTAAAACAGATTAATATAACACTGGTAAGAGTATCTCATTTTACTTATACTCAAACAAAGATTACAGATAAAAGAGATTTCATGTATTTTTAAGTTCTGGTTAAGGTGGAAAAGATTAAATGTAGTCGTTAAAATGTTAATCTGGCCTTCATACCACAACAAATAAAATTTTGAAAAATCATGGGTTCCATTGCTGCATAACTAACACACCTTCTTATCCTCTTTAAGGTCAGCAGAGAATTAATGAGAACCACGTAGAACTACCGCTGATTCGGTACGACTTCGTTCATTCATGATAAAAAAAAAAAAATGGCTCGTTTCCAAAATGCAACAATCTAAGGGTTTGGATATTTTTTGCTTGGCACAAACTGTTAGCAGTATCTGTACGGATGTCAACGGTTACAAAATGTTTAGGAGTGAAGTCAAATTTGAGGATAGAATGAGGACTGAGAGAGGGGAAGGCTGTGTCCCTTCTTCATATACCCTCTCCCTCTCCCCTCGACCGTGTACAGCTATCCTAATAAGTCCTTCAGGACGCTTTGTATCGCTCCACCGCCCTATACAATCATCCAACTGAAATTTACTTCCACATATATTTAACATTATAGACTGTTAAACTATTATAAATAATAATCAGGAATAATTTTATGATCGAGAATTTTATCGGGAAAATTAAAACATTCTTAACTGTCCCCTTACAGATTTCTTATACACAAAAAATGATGACGGATTATGATTCACCATGCTAAAAAACTTTTGAACTGAAACTATAAAAAAACTTTAAACTGAAAATATAAAAAAAATTATTGTAGGAAGATAGTCCAAGTGGCGGTCAGTAAAGGTATCAAAATAGTAGAAAAAACTATTTATTGATAAACCAATGTTTCGCCTTACTTTGCATGGCATCGTCAGGGCTGTCTTGATTGAAACAAGGATGACATCTGAATAACTCTATAAATAAATAATTTACATACAAATAATTTTATTTTTCTTATTAGAATATTAATAGTTGACCGGTATGTAATAGATTGTAGGAGGATGGTCCGGGTGACGGCAAAGAAAGGTAAAAAATAATAAATATTTTTGCACCTTTCTTGAACATCACTCAGATCATCTGCCTACAAAATCTTATTTTTTACTTCCGAGAGGGTTAAGAATTTTAAAATAAGTATGGTTCGATTTGAAGGTCTGTACCTCGTCTTCAATTTAACCGATTTCGACGTTCTTAGACACATTAGAAATACGTGACTTAATTCTTTCCATTAATGTGTGTACATGAATCCCTGTATAATCATCCCATTATTTCAGAAGGCTTGTATAAAAAATAAATTAACACAAAATTGATATAAATTTGAGTTGTTTTTTAAATTAAAAATATAATAAGTGGAGAAGCTGGGCGGGGGGCACAGTCAGAAAAAAACAAAACACAAATAAACAAAAAATGATTTATTCCTGCCGACGTTTCGACCTGAGTCTTCATAAGGGAGGTTGCGGGAGAGATTCTGGCTAAACAGAACAGTTTTTGTTGTTGACCGCATCCCCCCCCCCCTCGACCATCTTCTCTACTTAGTAATCTACAGTCAACTATCTACATCTCATTAAAAATATAATAGAAAAAAAGAGCAAAATTGAGGGAAAAAAGTCGCTCTAAATCACGAAGAACACCCCAGTTAAAGAAAATCACGTAGTCTAAGAACATTTACCAACATGGCTGTCTTTAACCAAGTGAGGGTTCCACTTTATTACATGGGGGCTCCCTCCAGAATAGAGATGGTGGCCCTCAAATTATTTTCTGAGTAATTCAAGGTTATAAAGACCACCTTAGTATAACTCTGTAATTAATTGAATAATGGAAATAAACGTTAATAAACAAATTAAACATTAACAATAGATACTCTTCTTTGATCAGCAAAGTCATTAATTACTTCTAACGTTTTTTTATTTATGCGGAAGATTTACATGTGTTGACCGTATGTAATTTAATACAGGAAGATAGTCTGGGTGGTGGTCGAGAAAGGTACAAAATATCAGAAAAGCTATTAATCATAAAAATAGATAAGGTCCAGAAATATATCGAAAACTAAAATTAATCAATTTTACCTCATAAACAAAAATACAGATAATATATTTCATATACGACCAACCTACGAAGAAAGTCCAGTTTCTGTATTAAAAAAAAAAAACTCCCTTTAGTCTAATTCTCCATTTTTTCCGTGTGACATTGTCAAGGTCAATTTCATATGCCGGTAGCTAACAATTCTACAAACATCAGGTATGCCTAGATCAAACAGGACAGTTGGAAGGGATTTTTTTTTGTTTTTTTAGAAAGTGAAATATAATGAATGCTTTTTTTCTGCTACGCTTTATTTTATAGAATGATTATTATCGAAAAATTCTTATTTTTCGAGTTATTAGCAAAAACCTAAATCGCGTTTACGGAATTCGGTCCTTATTACGGACCGCTCTTGGGTCTTAGCGGTTGATCGTAGAGTTTACAGATATAAACTGCAGACAATTTTGTTTACCTTAATTTTGTAAAGGAATATTTTCTCTAAAAAAACATATAGTTTGTAGAGAATATAGAATAGGCGAAAAATAAAAAAAGTACCAAAATTATCAGAGTTTTTGTGTAAAACCAAAACCAGGCTTACTGGAAAAATATCAATCAGCAAACCACAGATTCGAGCGAACCACAAAACGAAAACTTATATATTCAAATTAATTATAATATAAGCAATGTATTATTTTCAGGCTAATAATTAAACTAACCATATCAACCTTTAGTCATTAACTAACAACATGCTTTCAAGGAATATCTATTTAATAATGTTCCGCTTATCCAAGTCCAACAAATCCGCGAACATCTAGATAAGTGACAAACGTGGAACCGTAATACATGAAACTCTCAATTCTCAATAATACTGAGAGAGGAAGTGGTTTTTACTCGATCAAAGTTTCGAGTACTTTCAGATTAGTCAATAATGTGAAATTCAATCCCCTAATACACGTCCTGATAACAATATCTAACGCATTAAATAGTTGCAGTCGACAAATCCTCTACTAATTCTTAAGGAATTCTATTTCATCACTAGTGAACAGTCTCTTTCTCTTTTTATATTATATTTAAATCACGCCTCTTAGTTCATCTGTCTTAAGAGAAAATTTAAGCTCTTTTTGTCAAAATCCTATGTAAAAAATACCAACTTTCCCATTAATTTTTAAGTCAAAGACCACGCCTTTGAGAAGTACATACTCCATTTGTCTAACTTCCTCGCTACCGATGGTAGAGGAACATGATACTTCGTATTTACGTAGGAAGCAAAAACAAAACTTTCCTTAATAATTGTAAAGTGTCACCCTCATTTTACCTTTAGACATCAAGAAACAAATTTGGTTCAGTCTGTCCGTAGTTAAATCATTGTTCTGGCACTAACAGCTGTTGACGTTAATCCGGGGTTCATACAATTTCTAGAGATTATTTCGGTGGTACATGCATCGTACCACATGAAAACCTGCTTTCGTCTAAGCCTGCACAAAAGGATTTTCCTTGTCACACTTAAATCTAGAGAACGACTACTCCGGTTTGGCCTTAAGTTGGAAAAAGGCGGGTTTGAGGTGAAAATTATTCACTTTTTTTTTTTTTTTGCACGCATTTAAGTATTTCAAACACGGCTCCTCTCTTGAACTACATTCTCAAACATAAAATTTATAATGGTGAGGTTGTATTGACCTATGTACTTGGCAGACGTTTGAAATAATTCTTCACTGATAACTAACTCTGTTAGTTTTATCATTTAAAACTTATGAACCCCAATAGATAATACCCAAGCGTTATTCGTCACCCAAAGGAAAATGCAAATTCAAGACTTAAAAACCAACGATTATACCAAGTAGATTACAAATTAGTGATAGTTTGGATAGGGAGAAAATTGTTATTTTAAGTTGATCTAAATTGTTTTGTAACATCCCGTGTTTTAAGGAACAAAATTTAACAAGAATATTTTTTTGTGTGTATATATATAAACAAAAATACAGAAGTGGATGACTTTACTCCCGGATAACAGTCCTTCACCGACACAGATCCACAGTTTCGTCTTGCTCAGTGTGGCACACCAATGGTAGAGAAAAGCGCTAAGATCTGAGCCGGAAAGAGGAAAATATTGCCTTCCAATTGATAGTTGTAAAGTTCAATTGAAAAATCACAATAGGTTTTTTAGAGCATTTCTTTCTCCTCCTGTTATGTTCTGCTAAACAACATGCCTCAAATTTCCGTTGCTAGATTACCTCTTTTCGAAGTCTAAAGGTAAGTGTAATCATAAAGTTATATACAATCTATCTATGATTAAGAAATATAAGGTTATTAATATCTCCCTTAGTTGGAATTCTCCAAAATGCGTAAACGGATAACTAAATATACCGGAAAACTTCGCTCTAGTAAACCTGTTCTCATTTTTGGTCCTATGGTTCCCGATGTTAAGTGTATTATCTAATTGTTTTTGGTTTATAACATCCTTTCAATAGTAATTTTAAATTAATTAAAAATAATTTTAAACCAACCAAAAAATATATATACCTAATTTGTATTTATTTTGGTTTAGACATATTTAATAAAAATTTCGTTTTTGATTTTTTTTTTTTTCCTATTTTCATTTCAAGAAGAAATGTATTTATTTTTGTTTAGACTCATATTAAATAAAAATTTCGTTTATTATATATTTTTTTCTATTTTTATTTCAGGGAAAATGTATATTATGTTTGAAAAAAGAAACATAGAACTTACAGAATTTTAGAACATTTTTTTTTTTTACAATGGTATTTTTAGTGGTTCTTTTCTTTGATTATGACAACCTTAAATTGCACCAACTTTTAGAAAATGATGCAGTATCCCTACATACTTTAACTTTGCTTAATTGTTTTAACAAATATTAAATACATGGATATCAAGAATATACTATTTTTTTTTTCATTTATTTAAACTCTAAGGTAGCTCAGTATTAATCTCAGACTTTCCAAACTCCTTTTAGTGGGTAAAAAATGTAAAATAAAAAAATCTAACATTCCCAGCAAAGCAACCCTCTTTTACAGTTTATATGTTCAGAGATCACTACAAGAAGGTACAATTCCTCTATACATCTACACAAACCAAACTGCAAAAGTAGCTTACTAGGTTTTGCCTTAAGGCAAGTTATCTTTATAAAATGCAAGTATTTTCTTCAAAATAATTAATTTTGATTATTTCTTCAAAATATTTCCCTTCTAAAGAAATCATTTTTTCAAAATTTTTCGTTATTAATTAAATAAACGGAACAAATCTCTTTACATACCTAATGTTTTATAGAAAATGAGCCAGTGCTTTAGGAAAACGATCTTTACTTTGAATCAAGAGCATTACCGCAATAAAAAAACCTCATTTTTTTTAGTAAGTATTCGCTTTTTCGGACTCCGGAAACGATAGACATGGGTAATGCATGAAAGAATCTTGAATGAGAGTTAAAATACAATTCATAAGAACAATTTTAAATAATAATAATTCAGCTCGCTCCTTAGATTATTCTTAAGTTCTCAATATAGTTACACACAATTATCAACGTACAACAACCGTTTATACAACCACTGTAGTTTTATAGAAATGTACAAATATTGTGTCCATTTGTAAAAAATAATCGTTGTTTATTTACAGAATCTCACAGTATGCAGGTTTAACCAACCCATAACTACAATTTTAGGAAGTTTGAATTGATTTTCGCTGTCATAGCGGTGGCATTTGGTCAATCTATTAAGGTTATTATAAATGGGATACTTTTATTTTACGGATTCTGATAGTAAATCAGATTTTGATACCGATTCATATCATAATTGAAGTATTTCTGGATTGAACCCTCATCACAATGACAATCATTCATATAGGAAATAGGATTCTAAGGTAAATCGACTTTGTCCTACATGTTTTTCAATCTTCAGTTTAAGCTCGAATATTAAAAAACCATGAACAATAATTTTAGTTTTTTTTTTTTTTAACAATCTGTTATTACCCAGTAAAATATATTTCTTTTCAAAGAGAATGATTATATTTTAATTAGAGCAGGGTTTGCATCATTTTGGAATAATTTCGAAAGGTTAAATACCCACTTCATGTCAAAACATAATTGTGCATAATCCCTTTGGTAATACGTATTTGAAAAACCATGAGTATTTCCATATTCTAGTCATTCATAGAAGATGGATATAGAAGATGGATTCTTGTTTATAGTTCAATAACGTACCTCAAACTGGCATTTTATTTTATATAAGATTTAAAACGGAAATGCAGACATGGGTGAACATTGGATGCCTGAATGATAACACTAACAGAGCCGATATGTTTTCAGTTACAGCAAGAGGCGCCAGAAGGAAGTAGGCGGTACAAGGACGACCAGTCAACTCTTGGCCAAGCAGATATCTCAGCCAGCCACTGAAGGATAATTTCAAGATAAAACAAAATCTCTAGATACAGAATCCACCCCCTCCCCTTTTGACATGCGACAAGATAATGAATAATACTGATGATGCCATAAGTAAAATCAGAACAAGGCCTCTAATTCCACCAACAATAGGTTGCATACATTTTTTTTTTTTTTAAATCCGAGTTTTAATGATTTTCTGAATTTAGAATTACAATAGTATTACTTTTTTCCATTTGGCTGTACCATGTATTCAATGGAACCCCGCTAATCTCAGCTAGTCGAGACCGAGACATGACCGGTTAAGCGGGAGACGCGGGTATCCTGAGTTTAAAAAAATAAAATATTTAAAAATCCAATATTGATTTAAAATTTAAATGCAAAACTTACGATACGGAGTGGGTAATATAATTAAAATTGAAAAATTTCATTATATACATGATTTAATTTCAGTAAACAAATGATCTTTCAGTTTACAATAGTATTCAAAAAGTCATGTGGGTAAGATGGTCGTGGGGTGCGGTCAAAAAATAAACAAAAACTATTTATTTGTGCCCTTTATTGATTAGAATATATTAGAAACTATTTATTTTTGCCAAATAAATAGTTTTTGTTTATTTGCTGACCGCACCCCTATATTAATCTACGATCAACTATTAACATATCATTATTTATAAATTCAGTTATTTTTCCGAATTAGTATTGTCTCAGCAGTTTACTTTTTTTATTTATACCGCCGGTTAATTCGGAGAATTAGTTAAGCGAAGTTGTATTATACTTGTTAATACATTCAGCCAAAAACAACAAATATATTTTCCAGTGACTATATATTTATTTATTAATATTTAAGATATGCATATAAAAACATTTGCCTAATTATTCATCAACATCACATTTAGGAGCGACTTAATAATACATTTTTATTTGAATATTTCAATTAAAAATATATTTTATCTACTTTCTTTCCTAACTATTACGTTTAACTTTTCAAAACAATTTACTAGAATCGTCCCAAAGTGTTAATAAAGAATTATTATAAATTTCCTTATATTTTTTCCCAACAATTCTTAATAATTACCACGCATCTATTAAAAAAGTCTCCACTAATTTTTACAAACAATTCAGTCGCTTAAAATTTAAACCTATATTTTGAAACAATTTTTGCTATATAATATCTACATTGTAAAAGAAAATAATTAAGTTGAATAAAAAAAAACTAAGAGAGTTGGTAAATAATCTGTTCAGAACTGACATAACGCAACACATACTTAAATTTTATTTGTAACTTTCACTTACTTATATAAAATATATAGAGTAAGGGGGAGTAAAGCAATCGTGAAAAAAATAGAATCAGTTTTTAATACACGTTTTAAGGTACCCTGAATCTAAATAACGGAATCTCACAAATCTGTCGTGTACACAAATAATCGTGTATGTGAATACCATTACCTAATTAAGGTAATATGTATACAATATTGCAGAAACTTTTCATCTAATATCGATTATGCGGAACTACCACTTAATATTATGGTGTTATAATTTTTTTTTAATTTCCTGTTTCACGAAAGGCAGCCCTAACAATTATGGTTAAATTCTTTACATCAATAGATAATTAAACGGCATTTAACATCAGCTGAGTCGTATTATCAAAGAAAATGATTGGCCAAGGCTAGAATGCCGAATTTTCAAAACACATTTCCCTAAATTCCCTATAGTTTTGTTTATTTAATATAATTTATCATTTCTAATTAATAATAATAATAAAAATTGATACATAATAAAAATTAAAGAATTTGATAGCTAACTAAAGGAATAAATATGAGTAATATTTCCACAGATTTAAAAAAAAATCTGGAAATAATGGTTAATTTGATGTATAATATTCCGTTGGAAATCCAACGTTACCATGCAACATTTTTCGTGTTCTTAGGGCCTTTGAATAGTTTACGAGATAAATATAATAAAAATAAGTGAAATAATATATATTCTGCCATTCATGAAATTTTAGAGAGTAAAGATAATTTAATTTGTTTAATGAATGTAAATATGCAAACATCGGTAATAAAACCAATAATTAATAGAAGCAATTAGGATATAACAAAATTGATTAAAGGAGCAAATCAATGAATAAACAGATGTCAGCAGATCTAATTTATAAAATGACAGTTAAATAATCTTAGAATCAGATTAAATCTTATAAGGTTACGATATAGATTTTTTTTTTTTAATTTACAGATATATTTTAATTTAACATCTTAGATAATGAAATTTTATAATTTAAAATTATTGTTCATTATTTTTACAAACGTACAAACCAGATTAACTAAAATATAATGGCCAATTGATTCGCAATTTTTTGTCAGTAATACTGAAATTAAAGCTCACAAGCATGGTCGACTACGACATTATAGATTTAATTGTTTCCCCCCCCCCCTCGAATTACTACTGGTTTCCGGCATTCATAGAAATAAATTAAAACAACCAGAATCTTTGAAAATGTGATCAAATTTTGGCTCCTATACCAAAATCAGAAAATCTTCGATTTATTTTAGCACTAAAATGTTGAACTTTAAGTTAACTCAGAACAAATTATTTTAAAGGTAGTCTCATTATAAGATCGTACTTAACAGGAAAAAGAGGTAACATGTCACAGACCTAAAGTAGCCGATTTTAAATCAGCAAATGAGTAGTCAGTCAGTAACTACCAAAAAGTAACACATCTCAAAAGAGATTTTTTTATTAATTGGGATAAAAATATTTAATAGACAAACGAAATTAGAATGTAAACGATGGTTTAAAAAGTAAATACAAATTCATAATTATACTTCAAATAAATAGGATATAAATTCTAAAATATTCGAAAGACCCTTAAAATTTAATTTTTGGTATGATAGAATTCCAAACAACACACATTAATATTTAATAAGGAAAATAAACCTTTTCAAATAACTTATGACCAAAACGCAAAGTATATACACAAAGGAAAGCGAAATATTTTTTAAATAAATTCAATTCGATTTGATCAATAAAAAAAACATAAAAGCATTTTTCAATAAACCAATAAACATATTGATACGATTTTGGAAAAATATAAATGCGACAAATTATAATAATGTTTATAAATTAAAAACAATATAATTATGAATAATTATTCATATAATTTTATATTATAATATAAAATAAATAAAATATTTTTTTTGGAACTAAAGTAATTCCCAGATGTAGCCAACATTAATAGTGAGAAAAATTCCATTTTAACCATATTAACCACATTGATACTTTGACCAGGAATTAATAATATAGATTTAAATATTTAACAAGATTAATCATTATAAATATATACATATATGTAAATACAAAATACACATAAATGAGATTGCAAGCACATTAAAAAAAAGAAAGCTAATAATTTCATAATGGTAGAGCTATTGTTTTATAAATTACTTTCACTTTTTAAATGTGATTAATATTCATTTAATATGATTTCTGATAGTATTTATTTATTAATATTACATTAATAAAGAAGTGTTTCATTTTAATTGTAGAACATATATTCATTTCATTAATAAAACTAACATTAAAAAAAAAAAAATCATATTAGAATCATGAAAATATTGTAACTACTTATGTGGAAAAAAGAAAAGTGTTCTACTAATCAAAGTTACTGAACTACAAATATATTTATATAACTAGATAACCATATTCTTTCACATGACAGAATCATGTGAGCCAAGTCAGTGGACTAAGAAATTTTTCCACCATAAAGTAATGGTTCTCTGTTCCTTACATTAAATTAATAAATTATCAAGAAATATAAAAGTTCAAACAAAGCTATGAAATAGAATATAACAATAATAAGATACTATCTAAAATTGTGTTTAACAACAAAAATTGTCTTACCGTTAAAATACAGCCATGACTCGGGGAGATGAAATCGAGACCCCTGTTACCACTGCCAGTGAAGCAAGTCTTGATGTTCTGCATAAACTTTCGCCGAATGGCCTTTAGTGAATAAACGCAAAGTGCACTAAACTGGCTCGGTTTACTTGATCCTTCACCTTCAGGTTGTTCACTTTCAGAAAACACAGCAAACAAAACATCATCCTGTGCAGTAATTCCGAGATTAGAAGCCAAATCAGAACCAGGTTTTCCAACATAACCTGCTTGAACCAGATTATACTTCTTTCCTTCACTGTCTATGCATTCAATAGGTATTTCAGTATAAGAGTAATAGTTCTCATCATCATGACAAACTCTAACAAGCTTTGATATAAATGGAGATGGACCACTATGCCTCATTTGTGTCGTGAGAAAGTAACTGAAGCCCTCGGATGCAAAACCATACACATAATTTATGGGATACCTTTCTCTGGCAAGTGAATTAACAAACATTCTTGTTCCAGTAGTCACTGCTGTTTGAGCGATCATAAACATTTTGTCCTTTTCAAGACTCCTCGACGAAACAGTTGGCACCTCGCTTCGATAAGGTGAATTATTTGTGTAAGTAACACCAACATACATAACTTGAGTAACGGGTGGATTTGGTGGACCAGGAGCAATGAAGGCGACGGTTGAAGCAGTGGCATTGTTGGCTACTACAGCTTCTTTTACTACTTGAACAACATCAGATATATTATGTAAACTTCGTACAGAACATATTCCCTGAAATAGACTACCACATACAATAAGTCTTGTTGTAGTATAGTCTATAACAAGAGCTTTGTTAACATTATCAGTCAATTTCTTAACAACAGATGATGGGCAATCAATCACAGAACAATCAGTCGAATCTTCTTGAGGACCAGTAGTCTCAGCAATTACTAAATCTAAATCAGGTGAGAGTTGATATAACTTGTTTACTGCTCCGATATAAACTCTTCCGGTATTTTTATCAACAACTAGATGATTAAATTTGAATTCAGGTCCTCCACCATCTTCACGAAACACTTTCACAATATTAGCACTAAACGTTGTAGAAAAGCAAAGGGTCAAAGCCCACAACACAAGCCTGTAATAGGTGGACATTGTATTTCACCTTTTCTTCATTGCCTTTACCATTCCTGAAAAAAAAAAATATACATATAATGGATTTATTGGAAATATTAGCAAGTGATAAATAAATGCTTAAATAACTACTCAACTTGATTCATGAGCCGTTTAAAAATTGCAAGGGTTTTATTTTTTTCGATAACAGCAGAGATATAGTTTAATTGAAAAATAGGAAGGGAATTCTGTCAGTAGAAGCAAAAAAAATGATTTTAGATGATAATATGTCCCCAAATATTCAAGAAAAAATACTTAGAAAAACAAAAACAAGCTAGAATGACAACGGAATAATTCTGAAACTGCACTAATTAGTGTAATAAACAGTATTTTAACAGGTAAATACTCCAACAAAATCTCATTTTTTTTCTAATGTGATATCAAACATAACCTTTTCTAAATTTTGTCACATGGACAACAAATAACATATGTCAACAGAAAAAGTGAGAGGTTAAATAATTAAAATAGAGTACTGAAAATAAAAAGGAATTGATTCCGAAACACATTTTAAAACAGTACTGAAATCTAAATTTGTTATCAAACAGAGTTAGGAAAAAATGATTAATAAAACATGATATGATAATTTCCATGACAAATCAGTTTAAAAAAAAAATTAAATGAATGTAAACATGAATGATAGAGTGAAAAAGGGTAGAAGAAATCATCAACAGGAAAACATAATTTCTAGGCAACAAATTTGTATAAAAATAATAATTTCAAGCAAATACTATCTGCAACTCACCTTAAATTTTAACTGATAACCAAGTTTATTAGGGTATCATTTGGCACCCAATTTTGGCTGAAGATTGAACATAACCAGGATGTGAAAATTAATAGGAACAACAAACATAGACAATGTTTCAGTGAAGTGTTTTCTTCATAAAACTGCTATCCAATTTCTTTCTTTTTTTTTTTTTCTTTACACTATTCCTGTCCTTTAGATTTTTTACTGATATCAGAGAACTACTAGTTTAACATGTAAATGACAAATAACAGTTTGAATTTATAAAAAGTACATCTATAATTCATATAAACACAAACACGGAGTTATTACACAAAGCAGTAAAATAACACATTATCACAAAGTTTAATTAATTGGTTAGTGAAGGTAACTGACGTAAACAAAATGCCCGGCTTCTTAACTCAACCTGAACGGTTTTGCTACATCAAACAGCTAAAGCCCAACTGGAGGCATCTGGAATCTCTTCACCCCACTCCCCCGGCCGTCCACAGCCATCTCTATCGGATATGTATTCTTCTTTTCATGTATTTCATTAATATTACTCTTAACGCCGTTTTAGCTAAGGAAATAAAAACATATCCTTCAATATAACAAACAAATCAATTGAATAATTTTAGAAATTCTGGATTCTCTTTTTATAGGTTAATTCGTAGGAAATCAATTACATTGACAAAAATAACTCTTATTAGACTATCTTTATACGTCCCCATACAAAATTTCATCAATTTATATTCAACTATTTCTTGAAATCGTTCGTAAGTTATGAAAAGTAATATTAAAAATTCAACGAATCTTGACCCGTTGAAATCTCGGATCTCTCCGGATTTATTCGGAAATCCTCGGGTGAGATGGATAATCGCCGCTAGCTGTCCGTGTTGGGTATTAACATAATTTAATAAAAAATAACATTTGATATTATTGAAAATCAATGTATGGATGGATGATATCAATGGAAATGTATAAACTATGTCCATAATTTGCTAAATTAAAAAAATAATTAATAAATAAGAAACTCAAACAAGTTTGTTTCATTCATTTAAAAGGTTGTTTTATTATACTGAAATTTAAAATTACATCAGATCGAAGTAAATGGGAAGTGCAGTAATGAATTTAAAAATAATTTTTAGAACAGCTTCAACTTGACGTAGCGTTCATACTCATTATCAGTAATGGTTTTCTTGCTTCCTTGGATGAGGATAATTTAAAAATCTGATTGGAACCAGGTATTTTCATTTGTCTCCACCTCCCTTTCTTTAATACATAGATTAGGGTGGTCACCGTGGTGTTATTTTTTAAAAATCAACATTTTGTTTTATTTTAAAGGTATAGCGTACTAAACTTATTGAAAATTTCACTAATTCAAATTTGATATGTGTTTATTTTTAAATTGAAATGATATCTACTTTAATTACCGGACCGCTTTTACTAATATAACAAGAAAAAAAAGAGGTCAATCGGCCAGGAAGTTGTTGGTAAGGCAAGAAGCGCCCTAAGCAATATCAAGATTTTCCTAGTTAACGGTATACGCTAAGAATTTCGCCGTGTGACTATGTGTGCTTTTGCAAGGAAAAGAGCTAACTAAAAAAAACAAAAAAGAAAGATGATATTGATCCTTGACCGGATCATCCACCGTTAGCAGAACCAGAAGCTCGGGGAAAATTAATAAATACTATTGACCCGCTCCCTATATTTCATGTATTTTATTTTTATCAATAATATATCTTAAGTGAGCTGATTGAAAATTACGCTGTTTGGACGAATCATTAAACATAATATTTTATTAAGTAATTGAAACTGTTTCCGATGTGAAAAGTATATTAAAATTTTTGGTACGCAAAACTATATGTATATCGAAGATATAATGAAGACTATTATGATCAAAAGGATAGATTTACTGACTAGGATGTCAATAGTTAAAACACTGAATCCTTCAAAAATATTATATTCTAGATAATACAATATATGTTGTATTATATTGTAGGTAGGTATCTTAAGTTTACGTGAACAATAAAATCCTAAAAGCAATATAATATCTTAGCCTGTAGAAGCTTATCAGTACCTGCGAGGAGGGAGGAGGGGCTGGTGAACCAGTGATTCATTGCTACGGCGTATGTTGACAATCCGGCAGTCATTGTGTCCGAGGATAGTCGAGCCAGAATGAAGACTCCAGCGGAAAGGAGCGCCAATCTTGCAAGAGCAGTGCGTGAGTAGAAAACTGAGTAAAGCCACCAAGTTCAGAGGCTCCACTGACAGAACTCACTATATAACCCTTGATTAACAAGGCCAGAGAATTATACTACTTGAGGAAGTAAAATATCTTGGAGTAAGAATAAGAAGAATCTTCAACATCATCCCTCACCTGGAATACATGAGAAGTAGAGTGATTGTTTCAATGAATGGATTAAACTTAATAGGGTGTGCTTTCTGGGGAACCAGATACCCTACGACAACGACCATTTACAAAGGTGTTCTCTCGGATATCCTGAGGTACGCATCCATTGCGTGAAGCCAAAACCTCACACAGAGTTTAAAAAGGAAACTGGCTCTGCTTAGAGTCACGAGCACATTCGGAACGGTGTCCTACCAGGTGATGCAGATACTGGCTGGGCCTATGCTCTTGGAACTCGACCACAAAGAGGATACTCTGAAGTATAATGTGAAGACGCAGGGACATTGGACGTTACCGGAGGAGCTCATAATTGGCGAGAATTATAATCAATGGAAGTAAGTCATCAGGGAGGATTTCATAGAACAATGGAATGAACCAAGACCGGTTAGCCAGAAAGGGTCCACAATGAGGAAGTTTTTCCACATAGTCCAATCAAACTTGCAGGCGAAATGGGTTCACGGCACGGAGATTGACCCGCTGTACCCCACTTGTGGAGTCCCTGATATAGCGGAAGAAGTATAGTAAAGTGCACTGATAATGATGGACATCGAACCGGGCTATCGAGGAAACCCGAACTGCAATCTTTACTCTCGCCGAGACAGACTTCTCTTGTCAGATGGGAGAACTTTCCCTCCTTCAAAGAATTTTTCTACGGATGGAAAAGGTGGTGGGCACAACTCAATTTACCTTGATCAACCAGCATCGGTGAGCCACCATCTAAGGAAACAGAATAAATAAACGAGCAGTTAAGGATTAGAAATTTTAAAAAAATGGATCGGAGGAAGCGCCCGAACGGATGCGGTGGACCGGAACAATGCCAGTGTATAAGGCGCAGCTCCATCAGTAAAATGCCTAACCAAGCACTGGGCTACACCACATATTTATTTAATGAATGAATAAAGATTGATAAAAGGGTTCTGAGCAACATTGGCATGCGTACTACAAAACTGCAACATAACTCCGTGTGGCAGCAATGCAAGATAAGATATTAAAAAAAAAAAAAAAAAAGGAAGAAAGAAAGATACAATTACTTTCAGCTAATTGTGCTGCAGCCCGAGGTTGACAGAGGAGACGTGTTAGACTGCATGAGATTTGTAGAACCAGCAAAGGTGATTGGAATAGGGATCTGATTGGAGGGGCTAATACCTAAATAAATCATTTAAGTATAGTCATTGTTATGAAAAACGAGCGAATCGAACAATTTTCAGTATTTACGAATTAGACCAACCGAATTATGTTTCTGATGTGGTGGTTTACAACCTAAATCTTCAGACTTAGTTGTATTTATGCCCGATTTCCACTGAAAGGTATCCGTTGGGATTTTGCATGGTAGGTTATTTCCCTCAACAGCAGAACAATAGTTCAGCAAGTCTGATTTTTAAGTACCCAATTTCAGATGAATATGTTGTGTACTTTTCCTTACCTGGAAAATCCTTTTATGGAAAACCTACAATATTTTTAGGAATATTCTTGATAGTGCTTCACTTATTTAAAGGAGTTGGTAACAAAGATTATCTTAGTAAAAATAATCTACAAAAAAAATTGGCAAGTACCCAATTTGTTGAACTAACCCTTTTAAAGAACAGCAATGATATTACAAACTAATCTCTACCAAATTAACAATCTCAAATTTGTTCTTCCTTTGAAAATCTTTCTGCAGAAATTTAGAGTATTTGTTAACCAGGACTACTCTCATAGGTTTCTGCTTCTGCTAAAAACACCCTTCATGATTGAAAATGTCTTCCCTACCTGATACAGTTATCAAACCATATCTTTCCGAAATTATTGTTAGATAGGCAACCAATGCCAGCTTCTAATTTTTTCTGCATATCATGACTTAAATCATTGCTTTATAAAAGAATGGTTTCATTACTGAAAATCCGACGATAGCTGATGCTACCAGATTAGACTGAAAATCTCATTAGAACAATCCAAATGGGATGTAAATCAGGGAGAGTGAAAGGAGGGGATTCAGTCATGGAAATGTGCATATCTGGTCAAATAATTTTATGGTTTCCCACCATATATATTCTTCCCTTTAGTGAATCCTTGGTTGTATTCATGAGTTATATTTGCACCTTTGTACTCCAAGATGCATAAAGCTGAATGAGTACCTAGATCTCCTTATACTATGGTCAGATGGGTTGATTATAACTCCATTATTACATTATAATTTACTGATGTTAACTTTAAAAGCCTTACATAAATCCAGTTCTATACACTATACTACGCTGTACTCCCTGCCAACTATTTCATTCTATTCGCGAAGTAAGAACATCCAATAACCACCATATTATTTTCAGTTTCAGTTCAACTTTCTTACTAATAATTCTAATGAATTTCTTTCAGTCCCTAGTTATTATATCCTTCTCTACTCCACTAATGGCTTACATTCAACAGATACCTGGTGAGGATCCATGGGATTAATGTCCTCACAATGTGCCTTATCCTTCACTAAAGATTGCTACTAATATAATATATACATCAATATATAATCAATTCTAAAATATTATGAGGCAATAAATGAAGACAATTACTTCATAAGCTTGTTAATTTACAGTGATAAACAATGATTTTAATTAATAACAGCATTCTTAACTTTTACTATTCCTTGCCTAGTATACACCCTGTACACATTTTTAGCCTCACTATGTGCTAGTGAAACTAATGTGCAGTAAGTATACTGAACTACAACTCATACTGAAATATTTTGTTTATGCCCTTCTCATCTGATTGCTTGGTATTATTCATTCAACATGTTTGCAGAATAAGTGTTACAACATATAGAAAAACGGAAATGTTCTACATGACCTTAAACTGTAGTAAGAATTAAGGTGCATTAATACCCGAAATATTACCAGACAAATTATTATAGTAGAACGGTAATAAAATTTCAATGCCTATCTTTGCTATTATCAATTGCTAGATGTAATTAACATTTCCAGTTTTAACCAAAATGCTGATAAAATTTTGATTTCTACAGTTTATACGAGTCAATAGTGAAGTGTTACTAACATTTTCAATAAATCAGAGTAAAAAAAATCAAATCTGTTGATATTTCTTAGAGAAAATGTTTAAACATTTTAGTAACCTGCGTTACTAGTTATATTATCAACTCTTCTTAAGAGGGAAGAGGAAAAGTTTGTAAACATAGATTCTAAAAGTTTAATAATATAAAAATCAATTTTAAAAAAATTCACCTTATGATTATATTATATATAATTTTCAACAAAAAATTAATAATAAATGATGTAGGTGACAAAAGTATGGCAATTACATGTCAAATGTGGGAAGTTAATAAATATTAATTTAATTTCCCTGATTAAGTTTGATTTAATAGATTAAGTAACTATGTTAAACGAGACTAGGGCATAATAGACAACAATAATTTTAGAGTGGATATGAGGCTTATGAGTTTTAAATTTATGGTATGTTGTTTATGATTAATAATGATTCAATAAGTGATGTTAAAAATTAAAGCTGTAAATCAAACAAACAGATTATCCTTTATAATTGTCAGGTTGGCTGAAACATTTGTGATGAGAAACAAATTAATGAAAAGGTTGAGGCTAAAAGGTTCAACTATATTATCATTAAGAAATTCAGGATTGGGAAAAAGTCCTATATTAAAAGATGATAACTTTGACTCAAATAAACCTTGACGATAGCTTTGAAATGAAATCAAACGAAAGTTACTGAGATAAATTTTTTTGTAACACATTAAATTTTAATTTAAAAACAATGTTTTTTTTACCCAACACAAAATAATAACACATATACATTAATATATATACAATAATAATAATTTTTAGGAATTATAAAAAATTCAAGAACCCACAAAATAGGATTACTACTTAAACATTTGATGCAAAAAACAATATATATATATAATAAAATTAATAAAAATGAAAGATATGACCGTAGCTAAAAGAATGATTCACAAAAGTGGCAAAAGGAAATAAAAGTTACTTTAATTAAATTTCACTTTATTTGATTAGAAAAGAGAGTTATTAAATACATTATCATAATTTATTTAGGTGGAAGGAATGAAAGAGAATATCAGTTAATATGATACTTGAATTCTCTTGGTCCTATAAGTATAAATTCACACGTATCAACAAAGAAACATTTCCGTTAGGTATAATACAGACAGCACTCTATATATACAGGATTTACAAAAATATTATTCCTACATATTTACACAAAGAAAACATAACACATTTGTAAATAAATGAAATTTGGGATATTAATTAAAACATTCGATGGGAAAAATTATTTATGTTCAATGCTTTATTGATCACAAACAAAAAAAAAAATAAATTAAAATAATACAGTTTAAAAAAATACTGAAGATTCGGAATATGATTTCAAGAATTTTAAATAGTACTTTGTACTTATACAACTGAATTACTGTTCTCAGATCATGGATTACTGAATTACATTTAGCAGAATACCCTGGGTGATTCATATTAACTACAATGAATCAAAGTCATGGATAAGAAAATCTTCTAAATGGCACATATCTAATCTTTGCATCTGCATTGGCAGTGTATTAAAAAATGGTAAATTCATAGTAGTGTATACTTCAAAAGATACAAATTTAATTAAAACAGAAGTATCAGTCTTATAATAAAACATTAATAAAAATCAATTCATATCTACAAAACAATAAAGGAAATTAACTAACTAAATAATTACAAAAACTCCGAACATTAAAATAAATGACATATACAGTAAATATATAACTTAAAAACAACATATATGTAAATAATGATCTTAATTCAATTAACATAAAAAAATATATAACATTCCAAGGATTTTCACAAATGTTTTGCAGTGGAAAATGTCTGATTCAAATTTTGTAATAGAGTATTACATAAAATATATAATCAATAAACTGAATATTCAAACAACCAGAACAATAATATATGAACTAAATTGTATTTGAACACAACAAAAGTACAATTATGATCACACTCAGAACATTAGTATGTACACTTTAAATTCAGAACAGATATAAATTTGTAGTCCATATTAAACAGTGAAATAACAGAATATGTGATCACAAAAAACAAAAAATGATAATAAAATAAAATAAATAAACAAAAAACAAACATTAAGTGCAATTAAAATTATTTTTGTTGCAAAAGCAACAAATCTGCTAGCACTTTAATTATATACAGTTCAAATAACTCATATCTCCTCCCTTCTTTTAAATATCACATTACATAAATGTTAAGAAAATAATACTTTACTTTATATGGCGACAACATCACAAGGCATCCCATAAAATTCAAGTTTTTGTGGGATAATTACCAGTAAAAATAGCATATCAAAATTGAAATGCTATTATAAAAGTTAGTAAAGAAATATGTTTACTTTTAAACAATTTTCTACACTTGAGAAAACTAAAAAATAATGACTATAAAAATAGTTGAGGCACATTAAGTATGAACCTAGTAAATTTTAATCCAACAACAAATCACTAAAAGTGTATTATATGTAGGTGTACTTCGTGTTAATCTAACACATGTTACAAAATCCTCAGAAACACCTACATATACTGCCTTTTTCAGAGAAGAAGACTTTGCCGTCTACTTTTAGAATTTTTTGGAATGCATGGATCAGGACTCAGCTGAATACCAGGAACAGAAAATATTGATGCAGCTAAAACAGTAAAATAACATTGGATTAAAAATAGCAATATATATGTAAGTACATAAATAAATAAACTATCTAAACCAATAAAAGGCTTAGTGAACACGGAGGTTTGAAGTCAATAATATCAGTAGTCCTAGCCTAAAATTCTCTGCACACTGAATTTCACCGAAACCCAAATTTTCAAGTTCAGAACTAGCACAATCTTCCTTTCTAGTTTTTGTTGAACCCTAAAATGCTTACACATTGGATTAGCACTGATTACCCTTTCAGTAATTCATTCGTTATAAACTTTAATAACTTTACAAACCCACTTAAATTCACTGTGATATCTTACCTATGTATATTTACAAGAAGCAGGTAACATAATTCGGGGTTGAGAAAAAAGTATACATGAATTTCCTGGAAGATCACTGATTGGTGTGTAATAATAAAATGAAGATGGTCCAGGCACGGTCAGAGAAAAACTCGAATAGTCGTAATGCTATTTATTATGAGCCAACATTTCGCCCCAGGTTGCAGTTCTTCATCTGGGCTATAAAAAGTGGAAGATATGTTATGGACCCATTTTTCACTACCTTCAGGGTAAAGTTTATATTTTAAAGATAATATGGGTCCATCCATAACATATCTTCCAATTTTTTTAGCCCTGATGAAGCCTTGCAACGTGAGGCGAAAGGTTGGCTCAATAGCAATTAGCATTACGACTACTTGAGTTTTTCTCTGTCTGCAACTGGACCCCATCTTCCTTTTATTTTAATAATGAGGTCTAGATAGTTGACCGTAGATTAATGATTGGATAAGTTTGTCGGGGGGGGGGGGGGGGTGCGGTCAGCAAAGAACAACATAAATAAACAAAACTATATTTATTTATTTTATGCAGACGTTTCGACCTGAGTTTCAGGTCTTCATCGGGGCTATAGAACAAAAGAGATAATAAAAACATTCAGAGAAACATAAAATTGAAAAGGAATAGTATACAAACAAATTTGGAATTATACAAAATATTGAATTGAATCATAAATGATAAAAATTGATAACTGATAATTGAATAGAACAAAAAAAAAATTTAATTGATTAATAATCATGGAATTCTTTGGTAGTAGATTGAAAACAGTGAAAGATGAAATATAATATAATGTAGGTAAGAAGATATGTATAATATAAGATATGCAAGTAGTGTCTAAAAAACTGAAAAAATAAATAAATAAATAAATTGAATCTACAAATTGAACAATATGACAGACAATGAAAAATAGTGAGTGGCTTATATCTGAATTACAGTGTGTGTATTAACTTATATACCTATACTTAAAAATATAAATATATATGTGTGTGTATATATATACACAAACACACACACAATAGGAAAAAGGTAGAATATGGAGAATGGGAAAAGAATAATGTAACAAATATGAGAACGAGAAAGGAGACTCACGATATGCCGTAGAAGGTAGGTCTGCAACTGATTGATTTATGATTTTAAAGAAAGGCTCAACAGAGAGCTACAGGCAGACGTTACGTCAGGCAGATAGAAACGTAACTGTCAAGAAAGACCGTTATGACACAACAGTTGATATGAAATACCAATGATAAAAAAGTCAAGTTATAGTTTAAAAGAAAAACATAAAACCAGTTGTTATGGGCTTTGAAGGCTAGGCGGAGGTTAGGGATGGAGGAACGTAATTGTTTATGAATGTTATCTCTAAGAAAGGGGATGTAAGGTAAAAGATCTGTATAGGGGAATGGAAAAATATTGCAGGGAATTTTGTGTAGATGGGGTACGGTTTTTATAATTGTAAAAGAGTTTGTCGATGATTTTTGGAGGGAAGTTGTTGCTTAAGAGAATTTGTTTAATGCGGAGATAGTTATTGTCAAGAAATTGGGAATCAGAGAGGGAAAAACCACGATGAATAAGATGTTTGGCTGTGTTTAGTTTTTGATGGTAGGGATGTTGGGAGTGATCATTTAAAAGTCTTCCTGAGTAAGTTGGTTTTGTGCATCATTCAGTGGATATACTATTATTGGTGTTTTTTATGATGAGGAAGTCAAGAAATGGTAGCGAATAGTTTGTTTCTGATTCAACTGTAAAACGTAAGTGGGGATGGTAGGAATTGAAGACAAGTAAGATATCGGTGATTTTATTAGGATTCAGTATTAAGAGGAGGTCGTCAACATATTTTTTAATAAAAATGATGTCATTAGAGAACTGTGGGATAACGGAGTTTAGTAAATCGTTAAGTACGATATTGGAAAGATCGGGGGCTAAGGGATTACCCATAGCCAAGCCTGAAATTTGTTAAAAAAATTGACCCTGGAATGTGAGGTAGCCGGATTCACAACAAAGTTGGAGAGACTTGAGGTAAGAAGAAAAGTCTAGGGAAGTATGTGGTTCAATGGTGGACCAGTTGGATTCTACTAAAATTAGGACTTTAATTATATTATTTCAATTTCTTGAGACAAGGTAATTATTTATTAAATAAATTAAAAATTTGTATCCAATTTTTGATTTATTTAATAAAATTAGAACTTTATCTATGGAGATATTGGTAAATAAACTTTCAACATCAAAGGAAGTGAGAATGTAGTGGTCTGGAATGGTGAGGTCTAATAATTGATCGCGGAGGTGAAAAGAGTTGTAAATGTCGTATGAATTGTCATGGCTGAGAGCTTGTAAAGAGGGCAGTAGGTATTTACTAAGTTTAATGGCGGGGAATTGATATTAGAAGTGATCGGACGGAGGGAGGTATTAGGTTTGTGAATTTTGGGAAGACCATAAAAACGGGGGGCAACTGAATTATAAGAGATCTTTAAGATGTTTGTTAAAGGTTGTTTTTAATGAAGGTGTAGGGTCACGGGACGTAATGTTGTATGTGGAATGATCGGATAGGAGTTGTGTCATTTTTTCATTGTAGTCGGAGAAGTTCATAATGACAGTCTTGTTTCTTTTGTCGGCTTTGCTGATAATAATGTCATCATGCGAACTAAGGAAAGATCGGGTGAAAGAAAGGTCTTTTTTTTTATACACTACTTGCATATCTTATATTATACATATCTTCTTACCTACATCATATTATATTTCATCTTTCACTGTTTTCAATCTACTACCATCAAATTCCAAGATTATCAATGAATTAAAAAAAATTTTTTTTTTTGTACTATTCAATTCACTATTTTGTATAATTCCAAATTTGTTTGTACACTATTCCTTTTCAATTTTATGTTTCTCTGAATGTTTTTGTTATCTCTTTTGTTCTATAGCCCTGATGAAGACCTGAAACTCAGGTCGAAATGTCGGCATAAAATAAATAAATATAGTTTCGTTTATTTATGTTGTTCTTTGCTGACCGCACCCCCCCGACAAACTTCTCCAATCATTTTTTTATTTTAATATTGAATTTTAATCTATATGAATCTCTAGTATATTGTGTGGTGGTATTTTGAACAGTATTAGGATGTATTGGAAGGTATTAATCAACAAAATAAATATATATCAACAAAAAAAGTGCATAACAAACATTTTAGTAACCATAGGTTTGAATTTTTTATCATAATAATGGTTTAAAGGGAAAATTAACAAGCAAAGTAGAAGAGAAAGGAACACTGAAATGCTGTAATTCTGGGGGATGATGTATAAAGGTCAAAAAGAGTTTGTGTGCTGTGAATTGATAGAAGATTTGAATTTAAGGAGAGAGTAAATATGAGTAGGGTGATGAGCATTAAATTGAGTAAAGGAAATATCTGTGGATGAAGAGGAAGAGCCAACTTGATATAACTATCTTGATGTAAAGATAAGATACACAGGGATGATTTGAGGTAACAAAGATGAAAACAGTTCATGATTAGTTGTATTCTGTACTCAATTCTCAATTCTCATCAGAGACCACAGCCAAACAGAGCCACAGTTGAATTATGGGGGAAGGAGAATGAGGAAGAAAACTAGGAACTTATGTGTCAATTGGAGGAAAGGAAATGGTGCAATCCATGAAATAGCTGAAGAGGTAGGTAGAGACCTGCTATACTCAACCTCCAGCCCACCGGTATTTTGTTGTTGGCCCATCTGGTGTTACTTCATTTTAAATCATTTTGAATTTTGTGCCCATTAGAAGAATCGAGAGCACGCTGAGTAAATAGGTCCTATACAACACTACTGTGCTGCAGTATGCAGTGCTACTATTGTTATGGTAATTTGCCATAATATACAGCGATTTATTCATTTATTTTTAATTTACATGAGATGTCAGATTGTATCACGGCAACAAATCATTTTAGTATTTTGAGAAATAATAAGTAAATAATAAAAAAATAATTAAGTGTTTGGATTAGCAATGTGTTGTATTGGGCTTCTTTAGTTCTATATCGAGCGAACGAGACAGACTTTCTACTGCTATTTATGTACCGAGAGAGAATAATAGGTAGTAAATTAGAACCATTAAATAAACTATAATATTTAAATTTATGTATTTTAAATTATTTTACCAGGTTAATAAATGGAGTTAATACTAAATCATGTCAATAAATGGACCTGATCTAAACATTTTTCATCACAGTAATAAGTTTATTAATTCTGAATTGTTTTTTTTATTAACACCTAAATAATTTGAATTAAACAATTGCTTGTGACCACGTAACATGTTTAAAACGTGTGGAAATAACAAAAAAATGTTAAAATATAACTGATGAATCCGTTCATGATGAAAACCTAAGAGATTATTACCTAATTTTTTTTATTTGTTTATTTTTTTGCAGCCTGCAACACTGTTACTAACACTTGTTTGTGGCCCCTATGAAAAAAAAGGTTCAGTACCACTGCTATAGACCATTAGAATATTTGTCAATAGCAATAGCTCAGTTTCTAATGGAAGACCATAAATTAATAAAATGAACATCTAAATTTAAGGTATGAAAGTTCAAATTGCATCTGGAGAGGACTCTAAAACCTGACCTATTCATTATATCAGTGTTTAACCATAATTTATCGATGTATGTACAGAAAATCACTCCATCTAGACCATCTTTAATTTTTTCAGATGATACAAATAATTTAAGAGGATTGAAAAATAAATTTATGAGTTCTCAGGGTAAACAAGACAGAAAAATTGAATTTAATGTACAAGATAATAAAAAAATAAAATTAAGTTTGGTAAACAATAACCAGCTTGATGTATAGAACATGAACCTTCTTTAATACAGACATGTTTAAAAGATGGAATTGAAACTTTTAATAACCTTTAAAACAAAATCATGTTTTCAAGACATTCATTCAGTTTTAAAACATGCTAACAATCACAGAGAAGAAATCAAATAATTATTTATTTGTAAAGAAATACTTACTATCTGCAAGCTTGTGAACTTCTGGCCCTAAGGAATTAAAGTATGAAAATTTCATTGCATCACTAGCAGAAACCCTATCCTTAGCTTCATACTAAAATAAAAAAAAATAAAAAAAAATAAATACATATCACAATATATATTATAAATTATTAAAATATATAGAAGACATAACTTTTGAAAACATAAGGGATTATCTTGTATCTCAGAATGAAGATGAAAAATAAATAAATAATATTTTTATAAGAGAATATCATTAGCTATGTTATTATATAATTGAGCAGAAGAAACAGCAATCAGGCAGTAGTCCTCGATGAGGATATTAGGATTGAGAATTATGATACCCAACGTTTAGGTTATCAGAAGGCAAAAATACAATTTTTTTCAGGATAGGAAAAATGCCTGAAATTCTACCAGACTAACATAGAACGATGAGATTCTGAGCTCGCTCAAGGTTTGAAAGAGTCCATTAATCCGTTGAAAGATCATCAGAATATACCAAGAACTCAATCTGTGAAAACAAGTAGGGAACAAAGGAAACCTTCAATGAACCAAACAACATTTAACTGAAATTACCTTTTACAGAGAAACAACTACAACACAGATTACATCATCCCTAAAATATAAAAAGCATTAGATTATACGAGGGAGAATCAAATACAAATAGTAATTTTATTATTTTGCTTAGCTATAGATAATGGAGTGAAAGATTGATATTTGGTTTGTAAGGAGTATGGAAATGGATTGCTTAGCAACTGCACTAAGTTTTCCAGTCCAACCATAACCAAGCAGGCGGTATATTCATCTGTTGCACCATGCATAATCATAAGTCAAATTTTTACTAATAAAACTCTTGAAATTTTCATTCATTTGAAGGCACAGGATATTACAATGTACCAGAATAGAGTACACAAAGAATTTAATAGCGGGCAACATAACGTTGAAAGTGCATTGAATAACTTCCAAGAACATAGCCACATTTTTATTTTTTGAGAACTTATTGAACATGATACCTGCTTGAAACTTGTCAACAACTTAAAATAGGGACTGCTTGGACTTTCCT
Source organism: Halyomorpha halys (assembly GCF_000696795.3). NCBI lineage: Eukaryota > Metazoa > Arthropoda > Insecta > Hemiptera > Pentatomidae > Halyomorpha > Halyomorpha halys. The sequence goes on along the minus strand of NW_027108624.1, from coordinate 1,624,093 downwards.
ATCGATCTCTCATTGAATCATGCAATATAAGTTTTAGATTGGGAAATTATTACATAAAAAGTCAGGTCTTTGCTAAGTAGCTAGCTAAGTATAGTTCAAAATTAACTAAAACAAAAAAAGCAGACAATCTGACTACTGTAACTAAACTAAAGAACTGATCTAGACCTTAGTCTACAAATCTTTTCTGAGAAACAAGAAAATTAGACAATCTAAAGATTAGATGGTGAACAGATAAAAAAAAAAAAAATATGATGAAATACAACATAAAATTATAAAAGACAGCACACTATAAAATATCAATATACGTGCATTGCCACTTGGGTCTTAAATCATAGGTTGTAAAAGTTAGTTATAAATATCGGAATGATCTTTTTAAAAATGATACAAGCTGTATATCATTGTTAGGAAAAGGTTATGCAGAAGCAAGAAAAAAATTTCTGAGTTTTTCTTTTTTTGTTTTTCAACAGAGAAATGTCTTTTTAAATATGATATCTTCTATTCTGTACATAATTAAGAAGGTAGCTTGGTTTTTAAAAACATTTTGTTCTTTCACAAATA